>NW_027511262.1:0-26882 GCF_048772815.1 Callospermophilus lateralis
TCTCCTATATTGACAGATGCAGTTAGAACTCTAAATCAAACACGGTTTGTGGTAGCTTCTTGAAACTTGACACAATAGAGTAGTTCTACGTTCTATCTCTAAGGTTTTTTTCCCCTTGATGTAGCCTTAAACAGGTACTGGTGAATGACACATTCAATGGAAGGCATTGTTAGGCGTCCAAAACACTATAGTCTCCTGAAATCTCAACATAAATTTTTGCTTCCGACCTTCATGATACTTTCAAGTAATGAGCAGTACACCAATCAAACTTGGATGCCCAAGTTTCGTTCTCCTAGGTTGAAGCATTCGTTTGCAGTAACAGTTTGAATTTTTAGGTTTCACTCTGTTTTCTACTATATTGACAGATGCGTTCGAACTCTAAATCAAATCGGTTTAGGCTAGCTTCTTGAAACTTGACAGAAAACATTAGTTCTACGTTCTGTCTCTAAGGTTTGTTTCCTCTTGATGTAGCCTGAAGCAGGGACTGGCGAATAACACTCATATTGAAGGGGTTGCCAAACTTCCAAAACACTAGAGTCTAATGAAATCTCAACATATATTTCTTCATCCAATCTTCATGATACTTTCAAGTAATGATCAGTACACCAATCCCACTTGGATGCTCACGTTTCGTTCTTTTACGTTGAAGCATTCGTTTGCAGTAACAGTTTGAATTTTTAGGTTTCACTCTGTTTTCTCCTATATTGACAGATGCAGTTAGAACTCTAAATCAAACACGGTTTGTGCTAGCTTCTTGAAACTTGACACAATAGAGTAGTTCTACGTTCTATCTCTAAGGTTTGTTTCCTCTTGATGTAGCCTTAAGCAGATACTGGTGAATGACACATTAAATGGAATGCGTTGTTAGGCGTCCAAAACACTAGAGTCTCCTGAAATCTCAACATATATTTTTTCTACCAATCTTCATGATACTTTCAAGTAATGATCAGTACACCAACCCACTTGGATGCTCAAGTTTCGTTCTTTTACGTTGAAGCATTCGTTTGCAGTAACAGTTTGAATTTTTAGGTTTCACTCTGTTTTCTCCTATATTGACAGGTGCAGTTAGAACTCTAAGTCAAACACGGTTTGTGCTAGCTTCTTGAAACTTGACACAATACAGTAGTTCTAGGTTCTATCTCTAAGGTTTTCTTCCTCTTGATGTAGCCTTAAGCCGATACTGGTGAATGACACATTCAATGGAAGGCGTTGTTAGGCGTCCAAAACACTAGAGTCTCCTGAAATCTCAACATAAATTTTTGCTTCCGACCTTCATGATACTTTCAAGTAATGAGCAGTACACCAATCAAACTTGGATGCCCAAGTTTCGTTCTCCTAGGTTGAAGCATTCGTTTGCAGTAACAGTTTGAATTTTTAGCTTTCACTCTGTTTTCTATTATATTGACAGATGCGTTCGAACTCTAAATCAAACACGGTTTGTGCTGGCTTCTTGAAACTTGACACAATACATTAGTTCTACGTTCTATCTCTAAGGTTTGTTTCCTCTTGATGTAGCCTAAAGGAGGGACTGGCGAATAACACTCATATTGAAGGGGTTGCCAAACTTCCAAAACACTAGAGTCTCCTGAAATCTCAACATATATTTTTTCATCCAATCTTCATGATACTTTCAAGTAATGATCAGTACCCCAATACCACTTGGATGCTCAAGTTTCGTTCTTTTACGTTGAAGCATTCGTTTACAGTAACAGTTTGAATTTTTTCGGTTTCGCTCTGTTTTCTCCTATATTGACAGATGCAGTTAGAACTCTAAATCAAACACGGTTTGTGCTCGCTTCTTGAAACGTGAGACAATACAGTAGTTCTACGTTCTATCTCTAAGGTTTGTTTTCTCTTGATGTAGCCTTAAGCAGATACTGGTGAATGACACATTCAATGAAAGGCGTTGTTAGGCTGCCAAAACACTAGACTCTCCTGAAATCTCAACATAAATTTTTGCTTCCGACCTTCATGATACTTTCAAGTAATGAGCAGTACACCAATCAAACTTGGATGCCCAAGTTTCGTTCTCCTAGGTTGAAGCATTCGTTTGCAGTAACAGTTTGAATTTTTATCTTTCACTCTGTTTTCTACTATATTGACAGATGCGTTCGAACTCTAAATCAAACACGGTTTGTGCTAGCTTCTTGAAACTTGACAAAATACATTAGTTCTACGTTCTATCTCAAAGGTTTGTTTCCTCTTGATGTAGCCTAAAGGAGGGACTGGCGAATAACACTCATATTGAAGGGGTTGCCAAACTTCCAAAACACTAGAGTCTCCTGAAATCTCAACATATATTTTTTCATCCAATCTTCATGATACTTTCAAGTAATGATCAGTACCCCAATACCACTTGGATGCTCAAGTTTCGTTCTTTTACGTTGAAGCATTCGTTTGCAGTAACAGTTTGAATTTTTAGGTTTCACTCTGTTTTCTCCTATATTGACAGATGGAGTTAGAACTCTAAATCAAACACGGTTTGTGCTAGCTTCTTGAAACTTGACACAATACATTAGTTCTACGTTCTATCTCTAAGGTTTGTTTCCTCTTGATGTAGCCTAAAGCAGGGACTGGCGAATAACACTCATATTGAAGGGGTTGCGAAACTTCCAAAACACTAGAGTCTCCTGAAATCTCAACATATATTTTTTCATCCAATCTTCATGATACTTTCAAGTAATGAGCAGTACACCAATCCCACTTGGATGCTCAAGTTTCGTTCTTTTACGTTGAAGCATTCGTTTGCAGTAACAGTTTGAATTTTTAGGTTTCACTCTGTTTTCTCCTATATTGACAGATGCAGTTAGAACTCTATGTCAAACACGGTTTGAGCTAGCTTCTTGACACTTGACACAATACAGTAGTTCTAGGTTCTATCTCTAAGGTTTGCTTCCTCTTGATGTAGTCTTAAGCAGATCCTGGTGAATGACACATTCAATGAAAGGCGTTGTTAGGCGGCCAAAACACTAGAGTCTCCTGAAATATCAACATAAATTTTGCTTCCGACCTTCATGATACTTTCAAGTAATGAGCAGTACACCAATCAAACTTGGATGCCCACCTTTCGTTCTCCTAGGTTGAAGCATTCATTTGTAGTAACAGTTTGAATTTTTAGGTTTCACTCTGTTTTCTACTATATTGACAGATGCGTTCGAACTCTAAATCAAACACGGTTTAGGCTAGCTTCTTGAAACTTGACACAATACATTAGTTCTACGTTCTGTCTCTAAGGTTTGTTTCCTCTTGATGTAGCCTAAAGCAGGGACTGGCGAATAACACTCATATTGAAGGTGTTGCCAAACTTCCAAAACACTAGAGTCTCCTGAAATCTCAACATATATTTTTTCATCCAATCTTCATGATACTTTCAAGTAATGATCAGTACACCAATCCCACTTGGATGCTCAAGTTTCGTTCTTTTGCGTTGAAGCATTCGTTTGCAGTAACAGTTTGAATTTTTAGGTTTCACTCTGTTTTCTCCTATATTGACAGATGCAGTTAGAACTCTAAATCAAACACGGTTTGTGGTAGCTTCTTGAAACTTGACACAATAGAGTAGTTCTACGTTCTATCTCTAAGGTTTGTTTCCCCTTGATGTAGCCTTAAACAGGTACTGGTGAATGACACATTCAATGGAAGGCATTGTTAGGCGTCCAAAACACTATAGTCTCCTGAAATCTCAACATAAATTTTTGCTTACGACCTTCATGATACTTTCAAGTAATGAGCAGTACACCAATCAAACTTGGATGCCCAAGTTTCGTTCTCCTATTTTGAAGCATTCGTTTGCAGTAAAAGTTTGAATTTTTAGGTTTCACTCTGTTTTCTACTATATTGACAGATGCGTTCGAACTCTAAATCAAATCGGTTTAGGCTAGCTTCTTGAAACTTGACACAAAACATTAGTTCTACGTTCTGTCTCTAAGGTTTGTTTCCTCTTGATGTAGCCTGAAGCAGGGACTGGCGAATAACACTCATATTGAAGGGGTTGCCAAACTTCCAAAACACTAGAGTCTAATGAAATCTCAACATATATTTCTTCATCCAATCTTCATGATACTTTCAAGTAATGATCAGTACACCAATCCCACTTGGATGCTCACGTTTCGTTCTTTTACGTTGAAGCATTCGTTTGCAGTAACAGTTTGAATTTTTAGGTTTCACTCTGTTTTCTCCTATATTGACAGATGCAGTTAGAACTCTAAATCAAACACGGTTTGTGCTAGCTTCTTGAAACTTGACACAATAGAGTAGTTCTACGTTCTATCTCTAAGGTTTGTTTCCTCTTGATGTAGCCTTAAACAGATACTGGTGAATGACACATTAAATGGAATGCGTTGTTAGGCGTCCAAAACACTAGAGTCTCCTGAAATCTCAACATATATTTTTTCATCCAATCTTCATGATACTTTCAAGTAATGATCAGTACACCAACCCACTTGGATGCTCAAGTTTCGTTCTTTTACGTTGAAGCATTCGTTTGCAGTAACAGTTTGAATTTTTAGGTTTCACTCTGTTTTCTCCTATATTGACAGGTGCAGTTAGAACTCTAAGTCAAACACGGTTTGTGCTAGCTTCTTGAAACTTGACACAATACAGTAGTTCTAGGTTCTATCTCTAAGGTTTTCTTCCTCTTGATGTAGCCTTAAGCCGATACTGGTGAATGACACATTCAATGGAAGGCGTTGTTAGGCGTCCAAAACACTAGAGTCTCCTGAAATCTCAACATAAATTTTTGCTTCCGACCTTCATGATACTTTCAAGTAATGAGCAGTACACCAATCAAACTTGGATGCCCAAGTTTCGTTCTCCTAGGTTGAAGCATTCGTTTGCAGTAACAGTTTGAATTTTTAGCTTTCACTCTGTTTTCTATTATATTGACAGATGCGTTCGAACTCTAAATCAAACACGGTTTGTGCTGGCTTCTTGAAACTTGACACAATACATTAGTTCTACGTTCTATCTCTAAGGTTTGTTTCCTCTTGATGTAGCCTAAAGGAGGGACTGGCGAATAACACTCATATTGAAGGGGTTGCCAAACTTCCAAAACACTAGAGTCTCCTGAAATCTCAACATATATTTTTTCATCCAATCTTCATGATACTTTCAAGTAATGATCAGTACCCCAATACCACTTGGATGCTCAAGTTTCGTTCTTTTACGTTGAAGCATTCGTTTACAGTAACAGTTTGAATTTTTTCGGTTTCGCTCTGTTTTCTCCTATATTGACAGATGCAGTTAGAACTCTAAATCAAACACGGTTTGTGCTCGCTTCTTGAAACGTGAGACAATACAGTAGTTCTACGTTCTATCTCTAAGGTTTGTTTCCTCTTGATGTAGCCTTAAGCAGATACTGGTGAATGACACATTCAATGAAAGGCGTTGTTAGGCTGCCAAAACACTAGACTCTCCTGAAATCTCAACATAAATTTTTGCTTCCGACCTTCATGATACTTTCAAGTAATGAGCAGTACACCAATCAAACTTGGATGCCCAAGTTTCGTTCTCCTAGGTTGAAGCATTCGTTTGCAGTAACAGTTTGAATTTTTATCTTTCACTCTGTTTTCTACTATATTGACAGATGCGTTCGAACTCTAAATCAAACACGGTTTGTGCTAGCTTCTTGAAACTTGACAAAATACATTAGTTCTACGTTCTATCTCAAAGGTTTGTTTCCTCTTGATGTAGCCTAAAGGAGGGACTGGCGAATAACACTCATATTGAAGGGGTTGCCAAACTTCCAAAACACTAGAGTCTCCTGAAATCTCAACATATATTTTTTCATCCAATCTTCATGATACTTTCAAGTAATGATCAGTACCCCAATACCACTTGGATGCTCAAGTTTCGTTCTTTTACGTTGAAGCATTCGTTTGCAGTAACAGTTTGAATTTTTAGGTTTCACTCTGTTTTCTCCTATATTGACAGATGGAGTTAGAACTCTAAATCAAACACGGTTTGTGCTAGCTTCTTGAAACTTGACACAATACATTAGTTCTACGTTCTATCTCTAAGGTTTGTTTCCTCTTGATGTAGCCTAAAGCAGGGACTGGCGAATAACACTCATATTGAAGGGGTTGCGAAACTTCCAAAACACTAGAGTCTCCTGAAATCTCAACATATATTTTTTCATCCAATCTTCATGATACTTTCAAGTAATGAGCAGTACACCAATCCCACTTGGATGCTCAAGTTTCGTTCTTTTACGTTGAAGCATTCGTTTGCAGTAACAGTTTGAATTTTTAGGTTTCACTCTGTTTTCTCCTATATTGACAGATGCAGTTAGAACTCTATGTCAAACACGGTTTGAGCTAGCTTCTTGACACTTGACACAATACAGTAGTTCTAGGTTCTATCTCTAAGGTTTGCTTCCTCTTGATGTAGTCTTAAGCAGATCCTGGTGAATGACACATTCAATGAAAGGCGTTGTTAGGCGGCCAAAACACTAGAGTCTCCTGAAATATCAACATAAATTTTGCTTCCGACCTTCATGATACTTTCAAGTAATGAGCAGTACACCAATCAAACTTGGATGCCCACATTTCGTTCTCCTAGGTTGAAGCATTCGTTTGCAGTAACAGTTTGAATTTTTAGGTTTCACTCTGTTTTCTACTATATTGACAGATGCGTTCGAACTCTAAATCAAACACGGTTTAGGCTAGCTTCTTGAAACTTGACACAATACATTAGTTCTACGTTCTGTCTCTAAGGTTTGTTTCCTCTTGATGTAGCCTAAAGCAGGGACTGGCGAATAACTCTCATATTGAAGGTGTTGCCAAACTTCCAAAACACTAGAGTCTCCTGAAATCTCAACATATATTTTTTCATCCAATCTTCATGATACTTTCAAGTAATGATCAGTACACCAATCCCACTTGGATGCTCAAGTTTCGTTCTTTTGCGTTGAAGCATTCGTTTGCAGTAACAGTTTGAATTTTTAGGTTTCACTCTGTTTTCTCCTATATTGACAGATGCAGTTAGAACTCTAAATCAAACACGGTTTGTGCTAGCTTTTTGAAACTTGACACAATACAGTAGTTCTAGGTTCTATCTCTAAGGTTTGCTTCCTCTTGATGTAGCGTTAAGCAGATACTGGTGAATGACACATTCAATGGAAGGCGTTGTTAGGCGTCCAAAACACTAGAGTCTCCTGAAATCTCAACATAAATTTTTGCTTCCGACCTTCATGATACTTTCAAGTAATGAGCAGTACACCAATCAAACTTGGATGCCCATGTTTCGTTCTCCTAGGTTGAAGCATTCGTTTGCAGTAACAGTTTGAATTTTTAGCTTTCACTCTGTTTTCTACTATATTGACAGATGCGTTCAAATTCTAAATCAAACACGGTTTGTGCTAGCTTCTTGAAACTTGACACAATACATTAGTTCTACGTTCTATCTCTAAGGTTTGTTTCCTCTTGATGTAGCCTAAAGGAGGGACTGGCGAACAACACTCATGTTGAAGGGGTTGCCAAACTTCCAAAACACTTGAGTCTCCTGAAATCTCAACATATATTTTTTCATCCAATCTTCATGATACTTTCAAGTAATGATCAGTACCCCAATCCCACTTGGATGCTCAAGTTTCGTTCTTTTACGTTGAAGCATTCGTTTGCAGTAACAGTTTGAATTTTTAGGTTTCACTCTGTTTTCTCCTATATTGACAGATGCAGTTAGAACTCTAAATCAAACACGGTTTGTGGTAGCTTCTTGAAACTTGACACAATAGAGTAGTTCTACGTTCTATCTCTAAGGTTTGTTTCCCCTTGATGTAGCCTTAAACAGGTACTGGTGAATGACACATTCAATGGAAGGCATTGTTAGGCGTCCAAAACACTATAGTCTCCTGAAATCTCAACATAAATTTTTGCTTCCGACCTTCATGATACTTTCAAGTAATGAGCAGTACACCAATCAAACTTGGATGCCCAAGTTTCGTTCTCCTAGGTTGAAGCATTCGTTTGCAGTAACAGTTTGAATTTTTAGGTTTCACTCTGTTTTCTACTATATTGACAGATGCGTTCGAACTCTAAATCAAATCGGTTTAGGCTAGCTTCTTGAAACTTGACACAAAACATTAGTTCTACGTTCTGTCTCTAAGGTTTGTTTCCTCTTGATGTAGCCTGAAGCAGGGACTGGCGAATAACACTCATATTGAAGGGGTTGCCAAACTTCCAAAACACTAGAGTCTAATGAAATCACAACATATATTTCTTCATCCAATCTTCATGATACTTTCAAGTAATGATCAGTACACCAATCCCACTTGGATGCTCACGTTTCGTTCTTTTACGTTGAAGCATTCGTTTGCAGTAACAGTTTGAATTTTTAGGTTTCACTCTGTTTTCTCCTATATTGACAGATGCAGTTAGAACTCTAAATCAAACACGGTTTGTGCTAGCTTCTTGAAACTTGACACAATAGAGTAGTTCTACGTTCTATCTCTAAGGTTTGTTTCCTCTTGATGTAGCCTTAAGCAGATACTGGTGAATGACACATTAAATGGAATGCGTTGTTAGGCGTCCAAAACACTAGACTCTCCTGAAATCTCAACATAAATTTTTGCTTCCGACCTTCATGATACTTTCAAGTAATGAGCAGTACACCAATCAAACTTGGATGCCCAAGTTTCGTTCTCCTAGGTTGAAGCATTCGTTTGCAGTAACAGTTTGAATTTTTATCTTTCACTCTGTTTTCTACTATATTGACAGATGCGTTCGAACTCTAAATCAAACACGGTTTGTGCTAGCTTCTTGAAACTTGACACAATACATTAGTTCTACGTTCTATCTCTAAGGTTTGTTTCCTCTTGATGTAGCCTAAAAGAGGGACTGGCGAATAACACTCATATTGAAGGGGTTGCCAAACTTCCAAAACACTAGAGTCTCCTGAAATCTCAACATATATTTTTTCATCCAATCTTCATGATACTTTCAAGTAATGATCAGTACCCCAATCCCACTTGGATGCTCAAGTTTCGTTCTTTTACGTTGAAGCATTCGTTTGCAGTAACAGTTTGAATTTTTAGGTTTCACTCTGTTTTCTCCTATATTGACAGATGGAGTTAGAACTCTAAATCAAACACGGTTTGTGCTAGCTTCTTGAAACTTGACACAATACATTAGTTCTACGTTCTATCTCTAAGGTTTGTTTCCTCTTGATGTAGCCTAAAGCAGGGACTGGCGAATAACACTCATATTGAAGGGGTTGCGAAACTTCCAAAACACTAGAGTCTCCTGAAATCTCAACATATATTTTTTCATCCAATCTTCATGATACTTTCAAGTAATGAGCAGTACACCAATCCCACTTGGATGCTCAAGTTTCGTTCTTTTACGTTGAAGCATTCGTTTGCAGTAACACTTTGAATTTTTAGGTTTCACTCTGTTTTCTCCTATATTGACAGATGCAGTTAGAACTCTATGTCAAACACGGTTTGTGCTAGCTTCTTGAAACTTGACACAATACAGTAGTTCTAGGTTCTATCTCTAAGGTTTGCTTCCTCTTGATGTAGTCTTAAGCAGATCCTGGTGAATGACACATTCAATGAAAGGCGTTGTTAGGCGGCCAAAACACTAGAGTCTCCTGAAATATCAACATAAATTTTGCTTCCGACCTTCATGATACTTTCAAGTAATGAGCAGTACACCAATCAAACTTGGATGCCCACCTTTCGTTCTCCTAGGTTGAAGCATTCGTTTGCAGTAACAGTTTGAATTTTTAGGTTTCACTCTGTTTTCTACTATATTGACAGATGCGTTCGAACTCTAAATCAAACACGGTTTAGGCTAGCTTCTTGAAACTTGACACAATACATTAGTTCTACGTTCTGTCTCTAAGGTTTGTTTCCTCTTGATGTAGCCTAAAGCAGGGACTGGCGAATAACACTCATATTGAAGGTGTTGCCAAACTTCCAAAACACTAGAGTCTCCTGAAATCTCAACATATATTTTTTCATCCAATCTTCATGATACTTTCAAGTAATGATCAGTACACCAATCCCACTTGGATGCTCAAGTTTCGTTCTTTTGCGTTGAAGCATTCGTTTGCAGTAACAGTTTGAATTTTTAGGTTTCACTCTGTTTTCTCCTATATTGACAGATGCAGTTAGAACTCTAAATCAAACACGGTTTGTGGTAGCTTCTTGAAACTTGACACAATAGAGTAGTTCTACGTTCTATCTCTAAGGTTTGTTTCCCCTTGATGTAGCCTTAAACAGGTACTGGTGAATGACACATTCAATGGAAGGCATTGTTAGGCGTCCAAAACACTATAGTCTCCTGAAATCTCAACATAAATTTTTGCTTCCGACCTTCATGATACTTTCAAGTAATGAGCAGTACACCAATCAAACTTGGATGCCCAAGTTTCGTTCTCCTATGTTGAAGCATTCGTTTGCAGTAACAGTTTGAATTTTTAGGTTTCACTCTGTTTTCTACTATATTGACAGATGCGTTCGAACTCTAAATCAAATCGGTTTAGGCTAGCTTCTTGAAACTTGACACAAAACATTAGTTCTACGTTCTGTCTCTAAGGTTTGTTTCCTCTTGATGTAGCCTGAAGCAGGGACTGGCAAATAACACTCATATTGAAGGGGTTGCCAAACTTCCAAAACACTAGAGTCTAATGAAATCTCAACATATATTTCTTCATCCAATCTTCATGATACTTTCAAGTAATGATCAGTACACCAATCCCACTTGGATGCTCACGTTTCGTTCTTTTACGTTGAAGCATTCGTTTGCAGTAACAGTTTGAATTTTTAGGTTTCACTCTGTTTTCTCCTATATAGACAGATGCAGTTAGAACTCTAAATCAAACACGGTTTGTGCTAGCTTCTTGAAACTTGACACAATAGAGTAGTTCTACGTTCTATCTCTAAGGTTTGTTTCCTCTTGATGTAGCCTTAAGCCGATACTGGTGAATGACACATTCAATGGAAGGCGTTGTTAGGCGTCCAAAACACTAGAGTCTCCTGAAATCTCAACATAAATTTTTGCTTCCGACCTTCATGATACTTTCAAGTAATGAGCAGTACACCAATCAAACTTGGATGCCCAAGTTTCGTTCTCCTAGGTTGAAGCATTCGTTTGCAGTAACAGTTTGAATTTTTATCTTTCACTCTGTTTTCTACTATATTGACAGATGCGTTCGAACTCTAAATCAAACACGGTTTGTGCTAGCTTCTTGAAACTTGACACAATACATTAGTTCTACGTTCTATCTCTAAGGTTTGTTTCCTCTTGATGTAGCCTAAAGGAGGGACTGGCGAATAACACTCATATTGAAGGGGTTGCCAAACTTCCAAAACACTAGAGTCTCCTGAAATCTCAACATATATTTTTTCATCCAATCTTCATGATACTTTCAAGTAATGATCAGTACCCCAATCCCACTTGGATGCTCAAGTTTCGTTCTTTTACGTTGAAGCATTCGTTTGCAGTAACAGTTTGAATTTTTAGGTTTCACTCTGTTTTCTCCTATATTGACAGATGCAGTTAGAACAATAAGTCAAACACGGTTTGTGCTAGCTTCTTGAAACTTGACACAATACATTAGTTCTACGTTCTATCTCTAAGGTTTGTTTCCTCTTGATGTAGCCTGAAGCAGAAACTGGCGAATAACACTCATATTGAAGGGGTTGCCAAACTTCCAAAACACTAGAGTCTCCTGAAATCTCAACATATATTTTTTCATCCAATCTTCATGATACTTTCTAGTAATGAGCAGTACACCAATCCCACATGGATGCTCAAGTTTCGTTCTTTTACGTTGAAGCATTCGTTTGCAGTAACAGTTTGAATTTTTAGGTTTCACTCTGTTTTCTCCTATATTGACAGATGCAGTTAGAACTCTATGTCAAACACGGTTTGTGCTAGCTTCTTGAAACTTGACACAATACAGTAGTTCTAGGTTCTATCTCTAAGGTTTGCTTCCTCTTGATGTAGCCTTAAGCAGATCCTGGTGAATGACACATTCAATGAAAGGCGTTGTTATTCGGCCAAAACACTAGAGTCTCCTGAAATAACAACATAAATTTTGCTTCCGACCTTCATGATACTTTCAAGTAATGAGCAGTACACCAATCAAACTTGGATGCCCACCTTTCGTTCTCCTAGGTTGAAGCATTCGTTTGCAGTAACAGTTTGAATTTTTAGGTTTCACTCTGTTTTCTACTATATTGACAGATGCGTTCGAACTCTAAATCAAATCGGTTTAGGCTAGCTTCTTGAAACTTGACACAAAACATTAGTTCTACGTTCTGTCTCTAAGGATTGTTTCCTCTTGATGTAGCCTGAAGCAGGGACTTTCGAATAACACTCATATTGAAGGGGTTGCCAAACTTCCAAAACACTAGAGTCTAATGAAATCTCAACATATATTTCTTCATCCAATCTTCATGATACTTTCAAGTAATGATCAGTACACCAATCCCACTTGGACGCTCACGTTTCGTTCTTTTACGTTGAAGCATTCGTTTGCAGTAACAGTTTAAATTTTTAGGTTTCACTCTGTTTTCTCCTATATTGACAGATGCAGTTAGAACTCTAAATCAAACACGGTGTGTGCTAGCTTCTTGAAACTTGACACAATACATTAGTTCTACGTTCCATCTCTAAGGTTTGTTTCCTCTTGATGTAGCCTTAAGCAGATACTGGTGAATGACACATTCAATGGAAGGCGTTGTTAGGCGTCCAAAACACTAGAGTCTCCTGAAATCTCAACATATATTTTTTCATCTAATCTTCATGATACTTTCAAGTAATGATCAGTACACCAACCCACTTGGATGCTCAAGTTTCGTTCTTTTACGTTGAAGCATTCGTTTGCAGTAACAGTTTGAATTTTTAGGTTTCACGCTGTTTTCTCCTATATTGACAGATGCAGTTAGAACTCTAAGTCAAACACGGTTTGTGCTAGCTTCTTGAAACTTGACACAATACAGTAGTTCTAGGTTCTATCTCTAAGGTTTGTTTCCTCTTGATGTAGCCTTAAGCCGATACTGGTGAATGACACATTCAATGGAAGGCGTTGTTAGGCGTCCAAAACACTAGAGTCTCCTGAAATCTCAACATAAATTTTTGCTTCCGACCTTCATGATACTTTCAAGTAATGAGCAGTACACCAATCAAACTTGGATGCAGAAGTTTCGTTCTCCTAGGTTGAAGCATTCGTTTGCAGTAACAGTTTGAATTTTTAGCTTTCACTCTGTTTTCTACTATATTGACAGATGCGTTCGAACTCTAAATCAAACACGGTTTGTGCTAGCTTCTTGAAACTTGACACAATACATTAGTTCTACGTTCTATCTCTAAGGTTTGTTTCCTCTTGATGTAGCCTAAAGGAGGGACTGGCGAATAACACTCATATTGAAGGGGTTGCCAAACTTCCAAAACACTAGAGTCTCCTGAAATCTCAACATATATTTTTTCATCCAATCTTCATGATACTTTCAAGTAATGATCAGTACCCCAATACCACTTGGATGCTCAAGTTTCGTTCTTTTACGTTGAAGCATTCGTTTTCAGTAACAGTTTGAATTTTTAGGTTTCACTCTGTTTTCTCCTATATTGACAGATGCAGTTAGAACTCTATGTCAAACACGGTTTGTGCTAGCTTCTTGAAACTTGACACAATACAGTAGTTCTAGGTTCTATCTCTAAGGTTTGCTTCCTCTTGATGTAGCCTTAAGCAGATCCTGGTGAACGACACATTCAATGAAAGGCGTTGTTATTTGGCCAAAACACTAGAGTCTCCTGAAATATCAACATAAATTTTGCTTCCGAACTTCATGATACTTTCAAGTAATGAGCAGTACACCAATCAAACTTGGATGCCAACCTTTCGTTCTCCTAGGTTGAAGCATTCGTTTGCAGTAACAGTTTGAATTTTTAGGTTTCACTCTGTTTTCTACTATATTGACAGATGCGTTCGAACTCTAAATCAAATCGGTTTAGGCTAGCTTCTTGAAACTTGACACAAAACATTAGTTCTACGTTCTGTCTCTAAGGTTTGTTTCCTCTTGATGTAGCCTGAAGCAGGGACTTTCGAATAACACTCATATTGAAGGGGTTGCCAAACTTCCGAAACACTAGAGTCTAATGAAATCTCAACATATATTTCTTCATCCAATCTTCATGATACTTTCAAGTAATGATCAGTACACCAATCCCACTTGGACGCTCACGTTTCGTTCTTTTACGTTGAAGCATTCGTTTGCAGTAACAGTTTGAATTTTTAGGTTTCACTCTGTTTTCTCCTATATTGACAGATGCAGTTAGAACTCTAAATCAAACACGGTGTGTGCTAGCTTCTTGAAACTTGACACAATACATTAGTTCTACGTTCCATCTCTAAGGTTTGTTTCCTCTTGATGTAGCCTTAAGCAGATACTGGTGAATGACACATTCAATGGAAGGCATTGTTAGGCGTCCAAAACACTAGATTCTCCTGAAATCTCAACATATATTTTTTCATCTAATCTTCATGATACTTTCAAGTAATGATCAGTACACCAACCCACTTGGATGCTCAAGTTTCGTTCTTTTACGTTGAAGCATTCGTTTGCAGTAACAGTTTGAATTTTTAGGTTTCACGCTGTTTTCTCCTATATTGACAGATGCAGTTAGAACTCTAAGTCAAACACGGTTTGTGCTAGCTTCTTGAAACTTGACACAATACAGTAGTTCTAGGTTCTATCTCTAAGGTTTGTTTCCTCTTGATGTAGCCTTAAGCCGATACTGGTGAATGACACATTCAATGGAAGGCGTTGTTAGGCGTCCAAAACACTAGAGTCTCCTGAAATCTCAACATAAATTTTTGCTTCCGACCTTCATGATACTTTCAAGTAATGAGCAGTACACCAATCAAACTTGGATGCCCAAGTTTCGTTCTCCTAGGTTGAAGCATTCGTTTGCAGTAACAGTTTGAATTTTTAGCTTTCACTCTGTTTTCTACTATATTGACAGATGCGTTCGAACTCTAAATCAAACACGTTTTGTGCTAGCTTCTTGAAACTTGACACAATACATTAGTTCTACGTTCTATCTCTAAGGTTTGTTTCCTCTTGATGTAGCCTAAAGCAGGGACTGGCGAATAACACTCATATTGAAGGGGTTGCCAAACTTCCAAAACACTAGAGTCTCCTGAAATCTCAACGTATATTTTTTCATCCAATCTTCATGATACTTTCAAGTAATGATCAGTACCCCAATCCCACTTGGATGCTCAAGTTTCGTTCTTTTACGTTGAAGCATTCGTTTGCAGTAACAGTTTGAATTTTTAGGTTTCACTCTGTTTTCTCCTATATTGACAGATGCAGTTAGAACTCTAAATCAAACACGGTTTGTGCTAGCTTCTTGAATCTTAACACAATACATTAGTTCTACGTTCTATCTCTAAAGTTTGTTTCCTCTTGATGTAGCCTTAAGCAGATACTGGTGAATGACACATTCAATGAAAGGCGTTGTTAGGCTGCCAAATCACTAGAGTCTCCTGAAATCTCAACATAAATTTTTGCTTCCGACCTTCATGATACTTTCAAGTAATGAGCAGTACACCAATGAAACTTGGATGCCCAAGTTTCGTTCTCCTAGGTTGAAGCATTCGTTTGCAGTAACAGTTTGAATTTTTAGGTTTCACTCTGTTTTCTCCTATATTGACAGATGCAGTTAGAACTCTACATCAAACACGGTTTGTGCTAGCTTCTTGAAACGTGACACAATACATTAGTTCTACGTTCTATCTCTAAGGTTTGTTTCCTCTTGATGTAGCCTAAAGCAGGGACTGGCGATTAACACTCATATTGAAGGGGTTGCCAAACTTCCATAACACTAGAGTCTCCTGAAATCTCAACATATATTTTTTCATCCAATCTTCATGATACTTTCAAGTAATGATCAGTACACCAATCCCACTTGGATGCTCAAGTTTCGTTCTTTTACGTTGAAGCATTCGTTTGCAGTAACAGTTTGAATTTTTTCGGTTTCACTCTGTTTTCTCCTATATTGACAGATGCAGTTAGAACTCTGATTCAAACACGGTTTGTGCTAGCTTCTTGAAACTTGACACAATACAGTAGCTCTACGTTCTATCTCTAAAGTTTGTTTCCTCTTGATGTAGCCTTAAGCAGATACTGGTGAATGACACATTCAATGAAAGGCGTTGTTAGGCTGCCAAAACACTAGACTCTCCTGAAATCTCAACATAAATTTTTGCTTCCGACCTTCATGATACTTTCAAGTAATGAGCAGTACACCAATCAAACTTGGATGCCCAAGGTTCGTTCTCCTAGTTTGAAGCATTCGTTTGCAGTAACAGTTTGAATTTTTAGGTTTCACTCTGTTTTCTCCTATATTGACAGATGCATTCGAACTCTACATCAAACACGGTTTGTGCTAGCTTCTTGAAACTTGACACAATACATTAGTTCTACGTTCTATCTCTAAGGTTTGTTTCCTCTTGATGTAGCCTAAAGCAGGGACTGGCGAATAACACTCATATTGAAGGGGTTGCCAAACTTCCAAAACACTAGAGTCTCCTGAAATCTCAACATATATTTTTTCATCCAAACTTCATGATACTTTCAAGTAATGATCAGTACACCAATCCCACTTGGATGCTCAAGTTTCGTTCTTTTACGTTGAAGCATTCGTTTGCAGTAACAGTTTGAATTTTTTCGGTTTCGCTCTGTTTTCTCCTATATTGACAGATGCAGTTAGAACTCTAAATCAAACACGGTTTGTGCTAGCTTCTTGAAACTTGACACAATAGAGTAGTTTTACGTTCTATCTCTAAGGTTTCTTTCCTCTTGATGTAGCCTTAAACAGGTACTGGTGAATGACACATTCAATGGAAGGCGTTGTTAGGCGTCCAAAACACTAGAGTCTCCTGAAATCTCAACATAAATTTTTGCTTCCGACCTTCATGATACTTTCAAGTAATGAGCAGTACACCAATCAAACTTGGATGCCCAAGTTTCGTTCTCCTAGGTTGAAGCATTCGTTTGCAGTAACAGTTTGAATTTTTAGGTTTCACTCTGTTTTCTCCTATATTGACAGATGCAGTTCGAACTATATCAAACACGGTTTGTGCTAGCTTTTGAAACTTGACACAATACATTAGTTCTACGTTCTATCTCTAAGGTTTGTTTCCTCTTGATGTACCCTAAAGCAGGGACTGGCGAATAACACTTATAATGAAAGGAGTGGCCAAACTTCCAAAACACTAGAGTCTCCTGAAATCTCAACATATATTTCTTCATCCAATCTTCATGATACTTTCAAGTAATGATCAGTACACCAATCCCACTTGGATGCTCACGTTTCGTTCTTTTACGTTGAAGAATTCGTTTGCAGTAACAGTTTGAATTTTTAGGTTTCACTGTGTTTTCTCCTATATTGACAGATGCAGTTAGAACTCTAAATCAAACACGGTTTGTGCTAGCTTCTTGAAACTTGACACAATACAGTAGTTCTAGGTTCTATCTCTAAGGTTTGCTTCCTCTTGATGTAGCCTTAAGCAGATCCTGGTGAATGACACATTCAATGAAAGGCGTTGTTAGGCGGCCAAAACACTAGAGTCTCCTGAAATATCAACATAAATTTTGCTTCCGACCTTCATGATACTTTCAAGTAATGAGCAGTACACCAATCAAACTTGGATGCCCACCTTTCGTTCTCCTAGGTTGAAGCATTCATTTGCAGTAACAGTTTGAATTTTTAGGTTTCACTCTGTTTTCTACTATATTGACAGATGCGTTCGAACTCTAAATCAAACACGGTTTAGGCTAGCTTCTTGAAACTTGACACAATACATTAGTTCTGCGTTCTGTCTGTAAGGTTTGTTTCCTCTAGATGTAGCCTAAAGCAGGGACTGGCGAATAACACTCATATTGAAGGGGTTGCCAAACTTCCAAAACACTAGAGTCTAATGAAACCTCAACATATATTTTTTCATCCAATCTTCATGATACTTTCAAGAAATGATCAGTACACCAATCCCACTTGGATGCTCAAGTTTCGTTCTTTTGCGTTGAAGCATTCGTTTGCAGTAACAGTTTGAATTTTTAGGTTTCACTCTGTTTTCTCCTATATTGACAGATGCAGTTAGAACTCTATGTCAAACACGGTTTGTGCTAGCTTCTTGAAACTTGACACAATACAGTAGTTCTACGTTCTATCTCTAAGGTTTGCTTCCTCTTGATGTAGCCTTAAGCAGATCCTGGTGAATGACACATTCAATGAAAGGCGTTGTTAGGCGGCCAAAACACTAGAGTCTCCTGAAATATCAACATAAATTTTGCTTCCGAACTTCATGATACTTTCAAGTAAGGAGCAGTACACCAATCAAACTTGGATGCCCACCTTTCGTTCTCCTAGGTTGAAGCATTCGTTTGCAGTAACAGTTTGAATTTTTAGGTTTCACTCTGTTTTCTCCTATATTGACAGATGCAGTTAGAACTCTATGTCAAACACGGTTTGTGCTAGCTTCTTGAAACTTGACACAAAACATTAGTTCTACGTTCTGTCTCTAAGGTTTGTTTCCTCTTGATGTAGCCTAAAGCAGGGACTGGCGAATAACACTCATATTGAAGGGGTTGCCAAACTTCCAAAACACTAGAGTCTAATGAAATCTCAACATATATTTCTTCATCCAATCTTCATGATACTTTCAAGTAATGATCAGTACACCAATCCCACTTGGATGCTCACGTTTCGTTCTTTTACATTGAAGCATTGGTTTGCAGTAACAGTTTGAATTTTTAGGTTTCACTCTGTTTTCTCCTATATTGACAGATGCAGTTAGAACTCTAAGTCAAACACGGTTTGTGCTAGCTTCTTGAAACTTGACACAATACAGTAGTTCTAGGTTCTATCTCTAAGGTTTGCTTCCTCTTGATGTAGCCTTAAGCTGATACTGGTGAATGACACATTCAATGGAAGGCGTTGTTAGGCGTCCAAAACACTAGAGTCTCCTGAAATCTCAACATAAATTTTTGCTTCCGACCTTCATGATACTTTCAAGTAATGAGCAGTACACCAATCAAACTTGGATGCCCAAGTTTCGTTCTCCTAGGTTGAAGCATTCGTTTGCAGTAACAGTTTGAATTTTTAGCTTTCACTCTGTTTTCTACTATATTGACAGATGCGTTCGAACTCTAAATCAAACACGGTTTGTGCTAGCTTCTTGAAACTTGACACAATACATTAGTTCTACGTTCTATCTCTAAGGTTTGTTTCCTCTTGATGTAGCCTAAAGCAGGGACTGGCGAATAACACTCATATTGAAGGGGTTGCCAAACTTCCAAAACACTAGAGTCTCCTGAAATCTCAACATATATTTTTTCATCCAATCTTCATGATACTTTCAAGTAATGATCAGTACACCAATCCCACTTGGATGCTCAAGTTTCGTTCTTTTACGTTGAAGCATTCGTTTGCAGTAACAGTTTGAATTTTTTCGGTTTCGCTCTGTTTTCTCCTATATTGACAGATGCAGTTAGAACTCTAAATCAAACACGGTTTGTGCTAGCTTCTTGAAACTTGACACAATACAGTAGTTCTACGTTCTATCTCTAAGGTTTGTTTCCTCTTGATGTAGCCTTAAGCAGATACTGGTGAATGACACATTCAATGAAAGGCGTTGTTAGGCTGCCAAAACACTAGACTCTCCTGAAATCTCAACATAAATCTTTGCTTCCGACCTTCATGATACTTTCAAGTAATGAGCAGTACACCAATCAAACTTGGATGCCCAAGTTTCGTTCTCCTAGGTTGAAGCATTCGTTTGCAGTAACAGTTTGAATTTTTAGGTTTCACTCTGTTTTCTCCTATATTGACAGATGCAGTTCGAACTATATCAAACACGGTTTGTGCTAGCTTTTGAAACTTGACACAATACATGAGTTCTACGTTCTATCTCTAAGGTTTGTTTCCTCTTGATGTAGCCTAAAGCAGGGACTGGCGAATAACACTTATAATGAAAGGAGTTGCCAAACTTCCAAAACACTAGAGTCTCCTGAAATCTCAACATATATTTCTTCATCCAATCTTCATGATACTTTCAAGTAATGATCAGTACACCAATCCCACTTGGATGCTCAAGTTTCGTTCTTTTACGTTGAAGCATTCGTTTGCAGTAACAGTTTGAATTTTTAGGTTTCACTCTGTTTTCTCCTATATTGACAGATGCAGTTAGAACTCTAAGTCAATCACGGTTTGTGCTAGCTTCTTGAAACTTGACACAATTCAGTAGTTCTAGGTTCTATCTCTAAGGTTTGCTTCCTCTTGATGTAGCCTTAAGCCGATACTGGTGAATGACACATTCAATGGAAGGCGTTGTTAGGCGTCCAAAACACTAGAGTCTCCTGAAATCTCAACATAAATTTTTGCTTCCGACCTTCATGATACTTTCAAGTAATGAGCAGTACACCAATCAAACTTGGATGCCCAAGTTTCGTTCTCCTAGGTTGAAGCATTCGTTTGCAGTAACAGTTTGAATTTTTAGCTTTCACTCTGTTTTCTACTATATTGACAGATGCGTTCGAACTCTAAATCAAACACGGTTTGTGCTAGCTTCTTGAAACTTGACACAATACATTAGTTCTACGTTCTATCTCTAAGGTTTGTTTCCTCTTGATGTAGCCTAAAGGAGGGACTGGCGAATAACACTCATATTGAAGGTGTTGCCAAACTTTCAAAACACTAGAGTCTCCTGAAATCTCAACATATATTTTTTCATCCAATCTTCATGATACTTTCAAGTAATGATCAGTACCCCAATCCCTCTTGGATGCTCAAGTTTCGTTCTTTTACGTTGAAGCATTCCTTTGCAGTAACAGTTTGAATTTTTAGGTTTCACTCTGTTTTCTCCTATATTGACAGATGCAGTTAGAACTCTAAATCAAACACGGTTTGTGCTAGCTTCTTGAAACTTGACACAATAGAGTAGTTCTACGTTCTATCTCCAAGGTTTGTTTGCTCTTGATGTAGCCTTAAACAGGTACTGGTGAATGACACATTCAATGGAAGGCGTTGTTAGGCGTCCAAAACACTAGAGTCTCCTGAAATCTCAACATAAATTTTTGCTTCCGACCTTCATGATACTTTCAAGTAATGAGCAGTACACCAATCAAACTTGGATGCCCAAGTTTCGTTCTCCTAGGTTGAAGCATTCGTTTGCAGTAACAGTTTGAATTTTTAGGTTTCACTCTGTTTTCTCCTATATTGACAGATGCATTCGAACTCTAAATCAAACACGGTTTGTGCTAGCTTCTTGAAACTTGACACAATACATTAGTTCTAGGTTTTATCTCTAAGGTTTGTTTGCTCGTGATGTAGCCAAAAGCAGGGAGAGGCGAATAACACTCATATTGAAGGGGTTGCCAAACTTCGAAAACACTAGAGTCTCCTGAAATCTCAACATATATTTTTTCATCCAATCTTCATGATACTTTCAAGTAATGATCAGTACACCAATCCCACTTGGATGCACAAGTTTCGTTCTTTTACTTTGAAGCATTCGTTTGCAGTAACAGTTTGAATTTTTAGGTTTCACTCTGTTTTCTCCTATATTGACAGATGCAGTTAGAACTCTAAATCAAACACGGTTTGTGCTAGCTTCTTGAAACTTGACACAATAGAGTAGTTCTACGTTCTATCTCTAAGGTTTGTTTCCTCTTGATGTAGCCTTAAGCAGATACTGGTGAATGACACATTCAATGGAAGGCGTTTTTAGGCGTCCAAAACACTAGAGTCTCCTGAAATCTCAACATAAATTTTTGCTTCCGACCTTCATGATACTTTCAAGTAATGAGCAGTACACCAATCACACTTGGATGCCCAAGTTTCGTTCTCCTAGGTTGAAGCATTCGTTTGCAGTAACAGTTTGAATTTTTAGGTTTCACTCTGTTTTCTCCTATATTGACAGATGCAGTTGGAACTATATCAAACACGGTTTGTGCTAGCTTCTTGAAACATTAAACAATACATTAGTTCTATGTTCTATCTCTAAGGTTTGTTTCCTCTTGATGTAGCCTAAAGGAGGGACTGGCGAATAACACTCATATTGAAGGGGTTGCCAAACTTCCAAAACACTAGAGTCTCCTGAAATCTCAACATATATTTTTTTATCCAATCTTCATGATATTCTCAAGTAATGATCAGTACCAAAATCCCACTTGGATGCTCAAGTTTCGTTCTTTTACGTTGAAGCATTCGTTTGCAGTAACAGTTTGAATTTTTTCGGTTTCGCTCTGTTTTCTCCTATATTGACAGATGCAGTTAGAACTCTAAATCAAACAGGGTTTGTGCTAGCTTTTTGAAACTTGACACAATACAGTAGTTCTACGTTCTATCTCTAAGGTTTGTTTCCTCTTGATGTAGCCTTAAACAGGTACTGGTGAATGACACATTCAATGGAAGGCGTTGTTAGGCGTCCAAAACACTAGAGTCTCCTGAAATCTCAACATAAATTTTTGCTTCCGACCTTCATGATACTTTCAAGTAATGAGCAGTACACCAATCAAACTTGGATGTCCAAGTTTCGTTCTCCTAGGTTGAAGCATTCGTTTGCAGTAACAGTTTGTATTTTTAGGTTTCACTCTGTTTTCTCCTATATTGACTGATGCAGTTCGAACTATATCAAACATGGTTTGTGCTAGCTTCTTGAAACTTGACACAATACATTAGTTCTACGTTCTATCTCTAAGGTTTGTTTCCTCTTGATGTAGCCTATAGCAGGGACTGGCGAATAACACTTATAATGAAAGGAGTTGCCAAACTTCCAAAACACTAGAGTCTCCTGAAATCTCAACATATATTTTTTCATCCAATCTTCATGATACTTTCAAGTAATGATCAGTACACCAATCCCACTTGGATCCTCAAGTTTCGTTCTTTTACGTTGAAGCATTCGTTTGCAGTAACAGTTTGAATTTTTAGGTTTCACTCAGTTTTCTCCTATATTGACAGATGCAGTTAGAACTCTAAATCAAACACGGTTTGTGCTAGCTTCTTGAAACTTGACACAATACAGTAGTTCTACGTTCTATCTCTAAGGTTTGTTTCCTCTTGATGTAGCCTTAAGCAGATACTGGTGAATGACACATTCAATGAAAGGCGTTGTTAGGCTGCGAAAACACTAGACTCTCCTGAAATCTCAACATAAATTTTTGCTTCCGACCTTCATGATACTTTCAAGTAATGACAGTACACCAATCAAACTTGGATGCCCACGTTTCGTTCTCCTAGGTTGAAGCATTCGTTTGCAGTAACAGTTTGAATTTTTAGGTTTCACTCTGTTTTCTACTATATTGACAGATGCGTTCGAACTCTAAATCAAACACGGTTTGTGCTAGCTTCTTGAAACTTGACACAATACATTAGTTCTACGTTCTATCTCTATGGTTTGTTTCCTCTTGATGTAGCCTAAAGCAGGGACTGGCGAATAACACTTATAATGAAAGGAGTTTCCAAACTTCCAAAACACTGGAGTCTCCTGAAATCTCAACCTATATTTTTTAATCCAATCTTCATGATACTTTCAAGTAATGATCAGTACACCAATCCCACATTTATGCTCAAGTTTCGTTCTTTTACGTTGAAGCATTCGTTTGCAGTAACAGTTTGAATTTTTAGGTTTCACTCTGTTTTCACCTATTTTGACAGATGCAGTTAGAACTCTAAATCAAACACGGTTTGTGCTAGCTTCTTGAAACTTGACACAATGCAGTAGTTCTACGTTCTATCTCTAAGGATTGTTTCCTCTTGATGTAGCCTTAAGCAGATACTGGTGAATGACACATTCAATGAAAGGTGTTGTTAGGCTGACAAAACACTAGACTCTCCTGAAATCTCAACATAAATTTTTGCTTTTGATCTTCATGATACTTTCAAGTAATGAGCAGTACACCAATCAAACTTGGATGCCCAAGTTTCGTTCTTCTAGGTTGTGGCAATCGTTTGCAGTAACAGTTTGAATTTTTAGGTTTCACTCTGTTTTCTCATATATTGACAGATGCTGTTCGAACTATATCAAACACGGTTTGTGCTAGCTTCTTGAAACTTGACACAATACATTTGTTCTACGTTCTATCTCTAAGGTTTGTTTAACTTGATGTAGCCTAAAGCAGGGACTGGCGAATAACACTTATAATGAAAGGAGTTGCCAAACTTCCAAAACACTAGAGTCTCCTGAATTCTCAACATATATTTTTTCATCCAATCTTCATGATACTTTCAAGTAATGATCAGTACACCAATCCCACTTGGATGCTCAAGTTTCATTCTTTTACGTTGAAGCATTCGTTTGCAGTAACAGTTTGAATTTTTAGGTTTCACTCTGTTTTCTCCTATATAGACAGATGCAGTTAGAACTCTAAATCAAACACGGTTTGTGCTAGCTTCTTGAAACTTGACACAATACAGTAGTTCTACGTTCTGTCTCTAAGGTTTGTTTCCTCTTGATGTAGCCTAAAGCAGGGACTGGCGAATAACACTCATATTGAAGGGGTGGCCAAACTTCCAAAACACTAGAGTCTCCTGAAATCTCAACATATATTTTTTCATCCAATCTTCATGATACTTTCAAGTAATGATCAGTACACCAATCCCACTTGGATGCTCAAGTTTCGTTCTTTTACGTTGAAGCATTCATTTGCAGTAACAGTTTGAATTTTTAGGTTTCACTCTGTTTTCTACTATATTGACAGATGCGTTCGAACTCTAAATCAAACACGGTTTGTGCTAGCTTCTTGAAACTTTACACAATACATTAGTTCTACGTTCTATCTCTAAGGTTTGTTTCCTCTTGATGTAGCCTAAAGCAGGGACTGGCGAATAACATTCATATTGAAGGGGTTGCCAAACTTCCAAAACACTAGAGTCTCCTGAAATCTCAACATAAATTTTTGCTTCCGACCTTCATGATACTTTCAAGTAATGAGCAGTACACCAATCACACTTGGATGCTCAAGTTTCATTCTTTTACGTTGAAGCATTCGTTTGCAGTAACAGTTTGAATTTTTAGGTTTCACTCAGTTTTCTCCTATATTGACAGATGCAGTTAGAACTCTAAATCAAACACGGTTTGTGCTAGCTTCTTGAAACTTGACACAATACAGTAGTTCTACGTTCTATCTCTAAGGTTTGTTTCCTCTTGATGTAGCCTTAAGCAGATACTGGTGAATGACACATTCAATGAAAGGCGTTGTTAGGCTGCGAAAACACTAGACTCTCCTGAAATCTCAACATAAATTTTTGCTTCCGACCTTCATGATACTTTCAAGTAATGACAGTACACCAATCAAACTTGGATGCCCACGTTTCGTTCTCCTAGGTTGAAGCATTCGTTTGCAGTAACAGTTTGAATTTTTAGGTTTCACTCTGTTTTCTACTATATTGACAGATGCGTTCGAACTCTAAATCAAACACGGTTTGTGCTAGCTTCTTGAAACTTGACACAATACATTAGTTCTACGTTCTATCTCTATGGTTTGTTTCCTCTTGATGTAGCCTAAAGCAGGGACTGGCGAATAACACTTATAATGAAAGGAGTTTCCAAACTTCCAAAACACTGGAGTCTCCTGAAATCTCAACCTATATTTTTTAATCCAATCTTCATGATACTTTCAAGTAATGATCAGTACACCAATCCCACATTTATGCTCAAGTTTCGTTCTTTTACGTTGAAGCATTCGTTTGCAGTAACAGTTTGAATTTTTAGGTTTCACTCTGTTTTCACCTATTTTGACAGATGCAGTTAGAACTCTAAATCAAACACGGTTTGTGCTAGCTTCTTGAAACTTGACACAATGCAGTAGTTCTACGTTCTATCTCTAAGGATTGTTTCCTCTTGATGTAGCCTTAAGCAGATACTGGTGAATGACACATTCAATGAAAGGTGTTGTTAGGCTGACAAAACACTAGACTCTCCTGAAATCTCAACATAAATTTTTGCTTTTGATCTTCATGATACTTTCAAGTAATGAGCAGTACACCAATCAAACTTGGATGCCCAAGTTTCGTTCTTCTAGGTTGTGGCAATCGTTTGCAGTAACAGTTTGAATTTTTAGGTTTCACTCTGTTTTCTCATATATTGACAGATGCTGTTCGAACTATATCAAACACGGTTTGTGCTAGCTTCTTGAAACTTGACACAATACATTTGTTCTACGTTCTATCTCTAAGGTTTGTTTAACTTGATGTAGCCTAAAGCAGGGACTGGCGAATAACACTTATAATGAAAGGAGTTGCCAAACTTCCAAAACACTAGAGTCTCCTGAATTCTCAACATATATTTTTTCATCCAATCTTCATGATACTTTCAAGTAATGATCAGTACACCAATCCCACTTGGATGCTCAAGTTTCATTCTTTTACGTTGAAGCATTCGTTTGCAGTAACAGTTTGAATTTTTAGGTTTCACTCTGTTTTCTCCTATATAGACAGATGCAGTTAGAACTCTAAATCAAACACGGTTTGTGCTAGCTTCTTGAAACTTGACACAATACAGTAGTTCTACGTTCTGTCTCTAAGGTTTGTTTCCTCTTGATGTAGCCTAAAGCAGGGACTGGCGAATAACACTCATATTGAAGGGGTGGCCAAACTTCCAAAACACTAGAGTCTCCTGAAATCTCAACATATATTTTTTCATCCAATCTTCATGATACTTTCAAGTAATGATCAGTACACCAATCCCACTTGGATGCTCAAGTTTCGTTCTTTTACGTTGAAGCATTCATTTGCAGTAACAGTTTGAATTTTTAGGTTTCACTCTGTTTTCTACTATATTGACAGATGCGTTCGAACTCTAAATCAAACACGGTTTGTGCTAGCTTCTTGAAACTTTACACAATACATTAGTTCTACGTTCTATCT
>NW_027511263.1:0-26867 GCF_048772815.1 Callospermophilus lateralis
CTTGGGGGTTTTGAGGAGGGCCAATGTGTATCCCACATGGTTTGTAGTAGCTCTTTGAAACTTGACAAAATAAAGGAGTTCTCAGTTTTGTCTCTATGGTTTGTTTCCTCTTCAAATAGCCCTAGGCAGAGACTGTGAAAAAGCACTTTCATCGAGTGGCGTTGCCAAGCTTCTAAGAATTAACGAGTTTCCGAAATACCAGCAAATATTTTTTTACGCAATCTTGATGATACTTGGTGGTAATGATCAGTACACAAATCCCACTTGGCTCACGAAATTTTGTTCTTCTAGGTTGAAGCGTTCATCTACAGTAGTAGTTTTTATATTTAGTTTTCTCTCTGTTCTCTCCTATATAGATAGATGAATGTGGAACTATAAATCCAACATGGTTTGTAGTAGCTCTTTGAAACTTTACAAAATAAATGAGATCTCAGTTTTGTCTCTATGGTTTGTTTCCTCTTCAAGTAGCCGTCAACGCAGACTGTGGAAAAGCACTTTCATTGAGAGGGGTGGCCAAGCTTCTAAGAATTAACGAGTTTCCGAAATACCAGCAAATATTTTTTCACCCGATCTTGATGATACTTTGTGGTAATGATTAGTACACAAATCCCACTTGGCTCACGAAATTTTGTTCTTCTCGGTTGAAGCGTTCGTGTACAGTAGCACTTTTTATTATTAGGTTTCCTTCTGTTCTCTCCTATATAGATAGATGAATTGGAACTCTAAATCCAACATGGTTTGTAGTAGCTCTTTGAAACATGACAAAATAAAGGAGTTCTCAGTTTTGTCTCTATGGTTTGTTTCCTCTTCAAGTAGCCCTACGCGCAGACTGTGGAAAAGCACTTTCATTGAGAGAAGTTTCCAAGCTTCTAAGAATTAACGATTTTCCGAAATACCAGGAAATATTTTTTCACCCGATCTTGATGATACTTGGTGGTAATGATCAGTACACAAATCCCACTTGGCTCACCAAATTTTGTTCTTCTAGGTTGAAGCGTTCGTCTACAGTAGCAGTTTTTATATTTAGGTTACCCTCTGCTCTCTCCTATATAGATAGATGAATTTGGAACTCTAAATCCAACATGGTTTGAAGTATCTCTTTGAAACTTGACAAAATAATGGAGTTCCCAGTTTTGTCTCTATGGCTTGTTTCCGCTTTAAGTAGCCCTAAGCACAGACTGTGTAAAATCACTTTCATTGAGAGGGGTTGCCAAGCTTCTAAAAATTAAAGATTTTCCCAAATACCAGCAAATATTTTTCACCCAATCTTGATGATACTTGGTGGTAATGATCAGTACACAAATCCCACTTGGCTCACCAAATTTTGTTCTTCTAGGTTGAAGCGTTCATCTACAGTAGTAGTTTTTATATTTAGTTTTCCCTCTGTTCTCTCCTATATAAATAGATGAATGTGGAACTCTAAATCCAACATGGTTTGTAGTAGCTCTTTGAAACTTTACAAAATAAAGGAGTTCTCAGTTTTGCCTCTATGGTTTGTTTCCTCTTCAAGTAGCCCTCAGCACAGACTGTGTAAAAGCACTTTCATTGAGAGGTGTTGCCAAGCTTCTAAGAATTAACGACTTCCCGAAATACCAGCAAATATTTTTTCACCCGATCTTGATGATACTTGGTGGTAATGATTAGTACACAAATCCCACTTGGCTCACGAAATTTTGTTCTTCTAGGTTGAAGCGTTCGTGTACAGTAGCAGTTTTTATATTTAGGTTTCCTTCTGTTCTCTCCTATATAGATAGATGAATTTGGAACTCTAAATCCCACATGGTTCGTAGTAGCTCTTTGAAACTTGAAAAAATAAAGGAGTTCTCAGTTTTGTCTCTATGGTTTGTTTCCTCTTCAAGTAGCCCTAGGCACAGATGTGGAACAGCACTTTCATCGAGAGGCGTTGCCAAGTTTCTAAGAATTAACGAGTTTCCGAAATACCAGCAAATATTTTTTTACGCAATCTTGATGATACTTGGTGGTAATGATCATTACACAAATCCCACTAGGCTCACCAAATTTTGTTCTTCTAGGTTGAAGCGTTCGTATACAGTAGCAGTTTTTATATTTAAGTTTCCTTCTGTTCTCTCCTATAAAGATAGATGAATTTGGAACTCTAAATCCAACATGGTTTGTAGTAGCTCTTTGAAACTTGACAAAATAAAGGAGTTCTCAGTTTTGTCTCTATGGTTTGTTTCCTCTTTATGTAGCCCTAAGCACACACTGTGTAAAAGCACTTTCATTGAGAGGGGTTGTCAAGCTTCTAAGAATTAACGAGTTTCCGAAATACCAGCAAATATTTTTTGACTCAATCTTGATGATACTTGGTGGTAATGATCAGTACACAAATCCCACTTGGCTCACCAAATTTTGTTTTTCTAGGTTGAAGCGTTCGTCTACAGAAGCAGTTTTCATATTTAGGATTCCCTCTGATCTCTCCTATATAGATAGATGAATTTGGAACACTAAATCCAACATGTTTCGGAGTAGCTCTTTGAAACTTGACAAAAGAAAGGAGTTCTCAGTATGTCTCTATGGTTTGTTTCCTCTTCAAGTAGCCCTAAGCACAGACTGTGGAAAAGCACTTTCATTGAGAGGGGTTGTCAAGCTTCTAAGAATTAACGAGTTTCCGAAATACCAGCAAATATTTTTTCACCCAATCTTGATGATACTTGGTGGTAATGATCAGTACACAAATCCCACTTGGCTCACCAAATTTTGTTCTTCTAGGTTGAAGCGTTCGTCTACAGTAGCAGTTTTTATATTTAGGTTTCCCTCTGCTCTCTCCTATATAGATAGATGAATTTGGAACTCTAAATCCAACATGGTTTGAAGTATCTCTTTGAAACTTGACAAAATAAAGGAGTTCTCAGTTTTGTCTCTATGGTTTGTTTCCGCTTTAAGTAGCCCTAAGCACAGACTGTGTAAAATCACTTTCATTGAGAGGGGTTGCCAAGCTTCTAAGAATTAAAGATTTTCCCAAATACCAGCAAATATTTTTCACCCAATCTTGATGATACTTGGTGGTAATGATCAGTACACAAATCCCACTTGGCTCACCAAATTTTGTTCTTCTAGTTTGAAGCGTTCATCCACAGTAGTAGTTTTTATATTTAGTTTTCCCTCTGTTCTCTCCTATATAGATAGATGAATGTGGAACTCTAAATCCAACATGGTTTGTAGTAGCTCTTTGAAACTTTACAAAATAAAGGAGTTCTCATTTTGCCTTTATGGTTTGTTTCCTCTTCAAGTAGCCCTCAGCACAGACTGTGTAAAAGCACTTTCATTGAGAGGTGTTGCCAAGCTTCTAAGAATTAACGACTTCCCGAAATACCAGCAAATATTTTTTCACCCGATCTTGATGATACTTGGTGGTAATGATTAGTACACAAATCCCACTTGGCTCACGAAATTTTGTTCTTCTAGGTTGAAGCGTTCGTGTACAGTAGCAGTTTTTATATTTAGGTTTCCTTCTGTTCTCTCCTATATAGATAGATGAATTTGGAACTCTAAATCCCACATGGTTCGTAGTAGCTCTTTGAAACTTGACAAAATAAAGGAGTTCTCAGTTTTGTCTCTAGGGTTTGTTTCCTCTTCAAGTAGCCCTAGGCACAGACTGTGGAACAGCACTTTCATCGAGAGGCGTTGCCAAGTTTCTAAGAATTAACGAGTTTCCGAAATACCAGCAAATATTTTTTTACGCAATCTTGATGATACTTGGTGGTAATGATCAGTACACAAATCCCACTTGGCTCACCAAATTTTGTTCTTCTAGGTTGAAGCGTTCGTATACAGTAGCAGTTTTTATATTTAAGTTTACTTCTGTTCTCTCCTATAAAGATAGATGAATTTGGAACTCTAAATCCAACATGGTTTGTAGTAGCTCTTTGAAACTTGACAAAATAAAGGAGTTCTCAGTTTTGTCTCTATGGTTTGTTTCCTCTTTATGTAGCCCTAAGCACACACTGTGTGAAAGCACTTTCATCGAGAGTGGTTGGCAAGCTTCTAAGAATTAACGAGTTTCCGAAATACCAGCAAATATTTTTTTACGCAATCTTGATGATACTTGGTGGTAATGATCAGTACACAAATCCCACTTGGCTCACAAAATTTTCTTCTTCTAGATTGAACCGTTCGTGTACAGTAGCAGTTTTTATATTTAGGTTTCCCTCTGTTCTCTCCTATATAGATAGATGAATTTGGAACTCTAAATCCAACATGGTTTGTAGTAGCTCTTTGAAACTTGACAAAATAAAGGAGTTCTCAGTTTTGTCCCTATGGTTTGTTTCCTCTTCAAGTAGCCCTAGGCACAGACTGTGGAAAAGCACTTTCATTGAGAGGGGTTGCCAACCTTCTAAGAATTAACGAGTTTCCGAAATACCTCCAAATATTTTTCACCCAATCTTGATGATACTTGGTGGTAATGATCAGTACACAAATCCCACTTGGCTCACCAAATGTTGTTCTTCTAGGTTGAAGCGTTCGTCTACAGTAGCAGTTTTTATATTTAGATTTCCATCTGCTCTCTCCTATATAGATAGATGAATTTGGAACTCTAAATCCAACATGGTTTGTAGTAGCTCTTTGAAACTTGACAAAATAAAGGAGTTCTCAGTTTTGTCTCTATGGTTTGTTTCCTCTTTAACTAGCCCTAAGCACAGACTGTGTAAAAGCACTTTCATTGAGAGGGGTTGCCAAGTTTCTAAGAATTAACGATTTTCCCAAATACCAGCAAATATTTTTCACCCAATCTTGATGATACTTGGTGGTAATGATCAGTACACAAATCCAACTTGGCTCACGAAATTTTGTTCTTCTAGGTAGAGGTTGAAGCGTTCATCTACAGTAGCACTTTTTATTATTAGGTTTCCTTCTGTTCTCTCCTATATAGATAGATGAATTTGGAACTCTATATCCAACATGGTTTGTAGTAGCTCTTTGAAACTTGACAAAATAAAGGAGTTCTCAGTTTTGTCTCTATGGTTTGTTTCCTCTTGAGTAGCCCTAGGCACAGACTGTGGAAAAGCACTTTCATTGAGAGGGGTTACCAACCTTCTATGAATTAACGAGTTTCCGAAATAACTGCAAATATTTTTTCACCGAATCTTGATGATACTTGGTGGTAATGATCAGTACCCAAATCCCACTTGGCTCACCAAATTTTGTTCTTCTAGGTTGAAGCGTTCGTCTACAGTAGCAGTTTTTATATTTAGATTTCCATCTGCTCAATCCTATATAGATAGATGAATTTGGAACTCTAAATCCAACATGGTTTGTAGTAGCTCTTTGCAACTTGACAAAATAAAGGAGTTCTCAGTTTTGTCTCTATGGTTTGTTTCCTCTTTAAGTAGCCCTAAGCACAGACTGTGTAAAAGCACTTTCATTGAGAGGGGTTGTCAAGCTTCTAAGAATTAACGAGTTTCCGAAATACCAGCAAATATTTTTTCACCCAATCTTGATGACACTTGGTGGTAATGATCAGTACAAAATTCCCACTTGGCTCACCAAATATTGTTCTTCTAGGTTGATGCGTTCGTCTACAGAAGCAGTTTTTATATTTATGTTTCCCTCTGTTCTCTCCTATATAGATAGATGAATTTGGAACTCTAAATCCAACATGGTTTGGAGTAGCTCTTTGAAACTTGACAAAATACAGAGTTCTCAGTTTTGTCTCTATGGTTTGTTTCCTCTTCAAGTAGCCCTAGGCACAGAGTGTGGAAAAGCACTTTCATTGAGAGGGGTTGCCAACCTTCTAAGAATTAACGAGTTTCCGAAATACCTGCAAATATTTTTTCACCCAATCTTGATGATACTTGGTGGTAATGATCAGTACACAAATCCCATTTGGCTCACCAAATTTTGTTCTTCTAGGTTGAAGCGTTCGTCGGCAGTAGCAGTTTTTATATTTAGATTTCCAGCTGCTCTCTCCTATATAGATAGATGAATTTGGAACTCTAAATCCAACATGGTTTCTAGTAGCTCTTTGAAACTTGACAAAATAAAGGAGTTCTCAGTTTTGTCTCTATGGTTTGTTTCCTCTTTAAATAGCCCTAAGCACAGACTGTGTAAAAGCACTTTCATTTAGAGGGGTTGTCAAGCTTCTAAGAATTAACGCGTTTCCGAAATAACAGCAAATATTCTTTCACCCAATCTTGATGATACTTGGTGGTAATGATCAGTACACAAATCCCACTTGGCTCACCAAATTATGTTCTTCTAGGTTGAAGCGTTCGTCTACAGTAGCAGTTTTTATATTTAGGTTTCCCTCTGTTCTCTCCTATATCGATAGATGAATTTGGAACTCTAAATCCTACATGGTTCGTAGTAGCTCTTGGAAACCTGACAATATAAAGGAGTTCTCAGTTTTGTCTCTAAGGTTTGTTTCCTCTTCATAGCCCTAGGCACAGACTGTGGAAAAGCACTTTCATCGAGAGGGGTTGCCAAGCTTCTAAGAATTAACGAGTGTCCCAAAGACCAGCAAATATTTTTCACCCAATCTTGATGATACTTGGTGGTAATGATCAGTACACAAATCCCACTTGGCTCACCAAATTTTGTTCTTCTAGGTTGAAGCGTTCATCTACAGTAGTTGTTTTTATATTTAGTTTTCCCTCTGCTCTCTCCTATATAGATAGATGAATTTGGAACTCTAAATCCAACATGGTTCCTAGTAGCTCTTTGAAACTTGACAAAATAAAGGAGTTCTCAGTTTTGTCTCTATGGTTTGTTTCCTCTTCAAGTAGCCTTAGGCACAGACTGTGGAAAAGCACTTTCATTGAGAGGGGTTGCCATGCTTCTAAGAATTAACGAGTTTCCGAAATATGAGCAAACACTTTTTCAACCAATCTTGATGATACTTGGTGGTAATCATCAGTACACGAATCCCACTTGGCTCACCCAATTTTGTTCCTCTTGGTTGAAGCGTTCGTCTACAGTAGCAGTTTTTATATTTAGGATTCCCTCTGCTCTCTCCTATATAGATAGATGAATTTGGAACTCTAAATCCAACATGGTTCGTAGTAGCTCTTTGAAACTTGACAAAATAATGGAGTTCTCAGTTTTGTCTCAATGGTTTGTTTCCTTTTCAAGTAGCCCTAAGCACAGACTGTGGAAAAGCACTTTCATTTAGAGGGGTTGTCAAGCTTCAAAGAATTAACGAGTTTCCGAAATACCAGCAAATAATTTTTCACCCAATCTTGATGATACTTGGTGGTAATGATCAGTACACAAATCCCACTTGGCTCACCAAATTTTGTTCTTCTAGGTTGAAAAGTTCGTCTACAGTAGCAGTTTTTATATTTAGGTTTCCCTCTGCTCTCCGCTATATAGATAGATGAATTTGGAACTCTAAATCCAACATGGTTCGTAGTAGCTCTTTGAAACTTGACAAAATAAAGGAGTTCTCACTTTTGTCTCTATGGTTTGTTTCCTCTTCAAGTAGCCCTAGGCACACACTGTGGAAAAGCACTTTCATTGAGAAGGGTTGCCAACCTTCTAAAAATTAATGAGTTTCCGAAATACCAGCAAATATTTTTTCACCCAATCTTGATGATCCTTGGTGGTAATGATCAGTTCACAAATCCCACTTGGCTCACCAAATTTTGATCTTCTAGGTTGAAGCGTTCATCTACAGTAGCAGTTTATAAATTTAGGTTTCCCTCAGCTCTCTCCTATACAGATAGATGAATTTGGAACTCTCAATCTAACATGGTTCGTAGTAGCTCTTTGAAACTTGACAAAATAAAGCAGTTCTCACTTTTTTCACTATGGTTTGTTTCCTCTTCAAGTAGCCTTAGGCACAGACTGTGGAAAAGCACTTTCATTGAGAGGGGTTGCCAATCTTCTAAGAATTAACGAGTTTCTGAAATACGAGCAAACACTTTTTCTCCCAATCTTGATGACACTTGGTGGTAATGATCAGTACACAGGTCCCACTTGGCTGACCAAATTTTGTTCTTCTAGGTTAAAGCCTTCGTCTACAGTAGCAGTTTTTATATTTAGGTTTCCCTCTGCTCTCTCCTATATTGATAGATGAATTTGGAACTCTCAATCCAACATGGTTTGTAGTAGCTCTTTGAAACTTGACAAATAAAGGAGTTCTAAGTTTTGTCTCTATGGTTTGTTTCCTCTTCAAGTAGCCCTAGGCACAGACTGTGGAAAAGCACTTTCATTGAGAGGGTTTGCCAACCTTCTAAAATTAACGAGTTTCTGAAATACCTGCAAATATTTTTTCACCCAATCCTGAAGATACTTTGTGGTAATGATCATTTCACAAATCCCACTTGGCTCACCAAATTTTGTTCTTCCAGGTTGAAGCGTTCGTCTACAGTAGCAGTTTTTATATTTAGGTTTCCCTCTGCTCTCTCCTATATTGATAGATGAATTTGGAACTCTCAATCCAACATGGTTTGTAGTAGCTCTTTGAAACTTGACAAATACAGGAGTTCTAAGTTTTGTCTCTATGGTTTGTTTCCTCTTCAAGTAGCCCTAGGCACAGACTGTGGAAAAGCACTTTCATTGAGAAGGGTTGCCAACCTTCTAAGAATTAACGAGTTTCCAAAATACCTGCAAATATTTTTTCACCCAATCTTGATGATACTTGGTGGTAATGATCAGTACACAAATCCCACTTGGCTCACCAAATTATGTTCTTCTAGGTTGAAGCGTTCGTCTACAGTAGCAGTTTTTATATTTAGGTTTCCCTCTGTTCTCTCCTATATAGATAGATGAATTTGGAACTCTAAATCCAACATGGTTCGAAGTAGCTCTTGGAAACTTGACAATATAAAGGAGTTCTCATTTTTTTCTCTATAGTTTGTTTTCTTTTCAAGTAGGCCTAGGCACAGACTGTGGAAAAGCACTTTCATCGAGAGGGGCTGCCAAGCTTCTAAGAATTAATGAGTTTCCGATATTCCAGCAAATATTTTTTCACCCAATCTTGATGATCCTTGGTGGTAATAATCAGTTCACAAATCCCACTTGGCTCACCAAATTTTGTTCTTCCAGGTTGAAGCGTTCGTCTACAGTAGCAGTTTTTATATTTAGGTTTCCCTCTGCTCTCTCGTATATAGAGAGGTGAATTTGGAACTCTCAATCCAACATGGTTCGTAGTAGCTCTTTGAAACTTGACAAAATAAAGGAGTTCTCAGTTTTGTCTCTATAGTTTGTTTCCTCTTCAAATAGCCCTAGGCACAGACTGTGGAAAAGCACTTTCATCGAGAGGGGTTGCCAAGCTTCTAAGAATTAACGAGTTTCCGAAACACCAGCAAATATTTCTTTTACCCAATCTTGATGATACTTGGTGGTAATGATCAGTACACAAATCCCTCTTGGCTCACCAAATTGTGTTCTTCTAAGTTGAAGCGTTCGTCTACAGTAGCGGTTTTTATATTTAGGTTTCCCTCTGCTCGCTCGTATATAGATAGATGAATTTGGAACTCTCAATCCAACATGGTTCGTAGTAGCTCTTTGAAACTTGACAAAATAAAGGAGTTCTCAGTTTTTTCTCTATGGTTTGTTTCCTCTTCAAGTAGCCCTAGGCACAGACTGTGGAAAAGCACTTTCATCGAGAGGGGTTGCCAAGCTTCTAAGAATTAACGAGTTTCCAAAATACCAGCAAATATTTCCTTTACCCAATCTTGATGATACTTGGTGGTAATGATCAGTACACAAATCCCTCTTGGCTCACCAAATTTTGTTCTTTTAGGTTGAAGCGTTCGTCTACAGTAGCAGTTTTTATATTTAGGTTTTTCTCTGTTTTCTACTATATAGATAGATGAATATGGAACTCTAAATCCAACATGGTTTGTAGTAGCTCTTTGGAACTTGACAAAAATAAAGGAGTTCTCAGTTTTGTCTCCATGGTTTGTTTCCTCTTCAAGTAGCCCTAGGCACAGACTGTGGAAAAGAACTTTCATTCAGAGGGGTTGCCAAGCTTCTAAGAATTAACGAGTTTCCGAAATACCAGCAAATATTTTTACACCCAATCTTGATGATACTTGGTGGTAATGATCAGTACACAAATCCCACTTGGCTCACCAAATTTTGTTCTTCTAGGTTGAAGCGTTCATCTGCAGTAGTAGTTTTTATATTTAGATTTTCCTCTGTTCTCTTCTATATAGATAGATGAATTTTGAACTCTAAATGCAACATGGTTTGCAGTAGCTTTTTTAAACGTTACAAAATAAAGGAGTTCTCAGTTTTGTCTCTATGGTTTGTTTCCTCTCCAAGTAGCCCTAGGCACAGACTGTGGAAAAGCACTTTCATTGAGAGGGATTGCCAAGCTTCTTAGAATTAACGAGTTTCCGAAATACGAGCAAACACTTTTTCACCCAATCTTGATGATACTTGGTGGTAATGATCAGTACACAAATCCCACTTGGCTCACCAAATTTTGTTCTTCTAGGTTGAAGCGTTCGTCTACAGTATCAGTTTTTATATTGAGGTTTCACTCTGTTCTCTCCTATATAGATAGATGAATTTGGAACTCTAAATCCAACATGGTTCGAAGTAGCTCTTGGAAACTTGACAATATAAAGGAGTTCTCAGTTTTTTCTCTACAGTTTGTTTCATTTTCAAGTAGCCCTAGGCACAGACTGTGGAAAAGCACTTTCATTGAGAAGGGTTGCCAACCTTCTAAGAATTAACGAGTTTCCAAAATACCAGCAAATATTTTTTCACCCAATCTTGATGATACTTGGTGGTAATGATCAGTACACAAATCCCACTTGGCTCACGAAATTATGTTTTTCTAGGTTGAAGCGTTCGTCTATAGTAGCAGTTTTTATATTTAGGATTCCCTCTGCTCTCTCTTATATAGATAGATGAATTTGGAACTCTAAATCCAACATGGTTTGTAGTAGCTCTTTGAAACTTGACAAAATAAAGGAGTTCTCAGTTTTGTCTCTATGGTTTGTTTCCTCTTCAAGTAGCCATAGGAACAGACTGTGGAATAGCACTTTCATTGAGAGGGGTTGCCAACCTTCTAAAATTAACGAGTTTCCGAAATACCTGCAAATATTTTTTCACCCAATCTTGATGATACTTTGTGGTAATGATCAGTTCACAAATCCCACTTGGCTCACCTAATTTTGTTCTTCCAGGTTGAAGCGTTCGTCTACAGTACCAGTTTTTATATTTAGGTTTCCCTCTGCTCTCTCGTATATAGAGAGGTGAATTTGGAACTCTCAATCCAACATGGTTCGTAGTAGCTCTTTGAAACTTGACAAAATAAAGGAGTTCTCAGTTTTGTCTCTATGGTTTGTTTCCTCTTCAAGTAGCCCAGGGCACAGACTGTGGAAAAGCACTTTCATCGAGAGGGGTTGCCAAGCTTCTAAGAATTAACGAGTTTCCGAAATACCAGCAAATATTTCTTTTACCCAATCTTGATGATACTTGGTGGTAATGATCAGTACACAAATCCCACTTGGCTCACCAAATTATGTTCTTCTAGGTTGAAGCGTTCGTCTACAGTAGCAGTTTTTATATTTAGGTTTCCCTCTGTTCTCTCCTATATAGATAGATGAATATGGAACTCTAAATCCAACAGGGAGTTTAGTAGCTATTTGAAACTTGAAAAAATAAAGGAGTTCTCAGTTTTGTCTCTATGGTTTGTTTCCTCTTCAAGTAGCCCTAAGCACAGACTGTGGAAAAGCACTTTCATTGAGAGGGGTTGCCAAGCTTCTAAGAATTATCGAGTTTCCGAAATGCAGCAAATATTTTTTCACCCAAACTTGATGATACTTGGTGGTAATGATCAGTACACAAATCCTACTTGGCTCACGACGTTTTGTTCTTCTAGGTTGAAACATTCGTGTACAGTAGCAGTTTTTATATTTAGGTTTCCCTCTGTTCTCTCCTATATAGGTAGATCAATTTGGAACTCTAAATCCAACATGGTTTGTAGTAGCTCTTTGAAACTTGACAAAATAAAGGAGTTCTCAGTTTTGTCTCTATTTTTTGTTTCCTATTCAAGTAGCCCTGTGCACAGACTGTGGACAAGCACTTTGATTGAGATGGGTTTACAAGCTTCTAAGAATTAACGAGTTTCTGAAATACCAGCAAATATTTTTTCACACAATCTTGATGATACTTGGTTGTAATGATCAGTTCACAAATCCCACTTGGCTCACCAAATTTTGTTCTTCTATTTTGAAGCGTTCGTCTACAGTATCAGTTTTTATATTTAGGTTTCCCTCAGTTCTCTACTATATAGATAGATGAATTTGGAACTCTAAATCCAACATGGTTCGTAGTAGCTCTTTAAAACTTGACAAAATAAAGGAGTTCTCAGTTTTTTCTCTATCGTTTGTTTCCTCTTCAAGTAGCCCTAGGCACAGACTGTGGGAAAGCACTTTCATTGAGTGGGGTTGCCAAGCTTCTAAGAATTAACGAGTTTCCGAAATACCAGCAAATATTTTTTCACCCAATCTTGATGATACTTGGTGGTAATGATCAGTACACAAAACCACTTGGCTCACCAAATTTTGTTCTTCTAGGTTGAAGCGTTCGTCTACAGTAGCAGTTTTTATATTTAGGTTTCCCTCTGCTCTCTCCTATATAGACAGATGATTTTGGAACTATATATCCAACATGGTTTGTAGTAGCTCTTTGAAAGTTGACAAAATACAGGAGTTCTCAGTTTTGTCTCTATGGTTTGTTTCCTCTTTAAGTAGCCGTCAGCACAGACTGTGGAAAAGCACTTTCATTGAGAGGGGTTGCCAAGCATCTAAAAATTAACGAGTTTCAGAAATACCAGCAAATATTTTTTCACCCAATCTTGATGATACTTGGTGGTAATGATCAGTACACAAATCCCACATGGCTCACCAAATTTTGTTCTTCTAGGTTGAAGCGTTCGTCTACAGTAGCAGTTTTTATATTTAGGTTTATATCTGCTCTCTCATATATAGATAGATGAATTTGGAACTCTAAATCCAACATGGTTCGTAGTAGCTCTTTGAAACTTGACAAAATAAAGGAGTTCTCAGTTTTATCTCAATGCTTTGTTTCCTCTTTAAGTAGCCCTAAGCACAGACTGTGGAAAAGCACTTTCATTGAGAGAAGTTGTCAAGCTTCTAAAAATTAACGAGTTTACGAAATACCAGCAAGTATTTTTTCACCCAATCTTGATGATACTTGGTGGTAATGATCAGTACACAAATCCCACTTGGCTCACCAAAGTTTGTTCTTCCAGGTTGAAGCGTTCGTCTACAGTAGCAGTTTTTATATTTAGGTTTCCCTCTGCTCTCTCCTATATAGATAGATGAATTTGGAACTCTCAATCCAACATGGTTCGTAGTAGCTCTTTGAAACTTGAAAAAATAAAGGAGTTCTCAGTTTTGCCTCTATGGTTTGTTTCCTCTTCAAGTAGCCCTAGGCACAGACAGTTGAAAAGTACTTACATTGAGAAGGGTTGCGAACCTTCTAGGAATTACCGAGTTTCCGAAATACCTGCAAATATTTTTTCACCCAATCTTGATGATACTTGGTGGTAATGATCAGTACACAAATCCCACTTGGCTCACCAAATTTTGTTCTTCTAGGTTGAAGCGTTCGTCTACACTAGCAGTTTTTATATTTAGGTTTCCTCTGCTCTCTCCTATATAGATAGATGAATTTGGAACTCTAAATCCAACATGGTTCGTAGTAGCTTTTGAAACTTGACAAAATAAATGTGTTCTCAGTTTTATCTCAATGATTTGTTTCCTGTTTAAGTAGCCCTAAGCCCATACTGTGGAAAAGCACTTTCATTGAGAGGGGTTGTCAAGCTTCTAAAAATTAACGACTTTCCGAAATACCAGCAAATATTTTTTCACCCAATCTTGATGATACTTGGTGGTAATGATCAGTACACAAATCCCACTTGGCTCACCAAATTTTGTTCTTCCAGGTTGAAGCGTTCGTCTACAGTAGCAGTTTTTATATTTAGGTTTCCCTCTGCTCTCTCCTATATAGATAGATGAATTTGGAACTCTAAATCCAACATGGTTTGCAAGAGCTCTTTTAAACTTTACAAAATAAAGGAGTTCACAGTTTTGTCTCTATGGTTTGTTTCCTCTTCAAGTAGCCCTAGGCACAGACTGTGGAAAAGCACTTTCATTGAGAGGGGTTGCAAAGCGTCTAAGAATTAACGAGTTTCCGAAATACGAGCAAAAACTTTTTCACCCAATCTTGATGATACATGGTGGTAATGTTCAGTACACAAATCCCACTTGGCTCACCAAATTTTGTTCTTCTAGGTTGAAGCGTTCGTCTACAGTAGCAGTTTTTATATTTGTGTTTCCCTCTGCTCACTCCTATATAGATAGATGAATTTGGAACTATAATCCAACATGGTTCGTAGAAGCTTTTTGAAACTTGACAAAATAAAGGAGTTCTCAGTTTTGTAGCTATGGTTTGTTTCCTCTTCAAGTAGCCCTAGGCACAGAGTGTGGAAAAGCAATTTCATTGAGAGGGGTTTCCAAGCTTATAAGAATTAACGAGTTTCCGAAATACCAGCAAATATTTTTTCACCCAATCTTGATGATACTTGGTGGTAATGATCAGTACACAAATCCCACCTGGCTCACCAAATTTTGTTCTTCCAGGTTGAAGCGTTCGTCTACAGTAGCAGTTTTTATATTTAGGTTTCCCTCTGCTCTCTCCTATATAGATAGATGAATTTGGAACTCTAAATCCAAAATGGTTCGTAGTAGCTCTTTGAAACTTGACAAAATAAAGGATTTCTCAGTTTTGTCTCTATGGTTTGTTTCCTCTTCAAGTAGCCTCAGGCACAGACTGTGGAAAAGCACTTTCATCGAGAGCGGTTACCAAGCTTCTAAGAATTAACCAGTTTCCGATATTCCAGCAAATATTTTTTCACCCAATCTTGATGATTCTTAGTGGTAATGATCAGTACACAACTCCAACTTGGCTCACCAAATTTTGTTCTTCTAGGTTGAAGCGTTCGTCTACAGTAGCAGTTTTTATATTTAGGTTTCCCTCTGTTCTCTCCTATATAGATAGATGAATATGGAACTCTAAATCCAACATGGTGTGTAGTAGCTCTTTGAAACTTGACAAAATAAAGGAGTTCTCAGTTTTGTCTCTATGGTTTGTTTCCTCTTTAAGTAGCCCTAAGCACAGACTGTGGAAAAGCAGTTTCATTGAGAGGGGTTGCCAAGCTTCTAAGAATTATCGAGTTTACGAAATACCAGCAAATATTTTTTCAACCAATCTTCAAGATACTTGGTGGTAATGATCAGTACACAAATCCCACTTGGCTCACGAAATTTTGTTTTTCTAGGTTGAAGCATTCGTGTACAGTAGCAGTTTTTATATTTAGGTTTCCATCTGTTCTCTCCTATATAGATAGATGAATTTGGAACTGTAAATCCAACATGGTTTGTAGTAGCTCTTTGAAACTTGACAAAATAAAGGAGTTCTCAGTTTTGTCTCTATTTTTTGTTTCCTATTCAAGTAGCCCAAGGCACAGACTGTGGAAAAGCACTTTCATTGAGAGGGGTTGCCAAGCTTCTAAGAATTAACGAGTTTCCGAAATACCAGCAAATGTTTTTTCACCCAATCTTGATGATACTTGGTGGTAATGATTAGAACACAAATCCCACTTGGCTCACCAAATTTTGTTCTTCTAGGTTGAAACGTTCTTCTACAGTAGCAGTTTTTATATTTAGGTTTCCCTCTGTTCTCTCCTATATAGATAGATGAATATGGAACTCTAAGTCCAACTTGGTGTGTAGTAGCTCTTTGAAACTTGACAAAATAAAGGAGTTCTCAGTTTTGTCTCTATGGTTTGTTTCCTTTTCAAGTATCCCTATGTGCAGACTGTTGAAAAGCACTTTCATTGAGAGGGGTTGCCAAGCTTCTAAGAATTATCGTGTTTCCGATATACCAGCAAATATTTTTTCACCCAATCTTGATGATACTTGGTTGTAATGATCAGTACACAAATCCCACTTGGCTCACCATATTTTGTTCTTCTAGTTGGAAGCGTTCGTCTACAGTAGCAGTTTTTATATTTAGGTTTCAATCTGCTCTATCGTATATAAATAGATGAATTTGGAACTCTAAATCCAACATTGTTCGTAGTAGCTCTTTGAATCTTGACAAAATAAAGGAGTTCTCAGTTTTGTCTCTATGGTTTGTTTCCTCTTCAAGTAGCCCTAGGCACAGACAGTTGAAAATTACTTTCATTGAGAAGGGTTGCCAAGCTTCTAAGAATTAACGAGTTTCCGAAATACCAGCAAAAATTTTTTCAACTAATCTTGATGATACTGGGTGGAAATGATCAGTACACAAATCCCACTTGGCCCACCAAATTTTGTTCTTCTAGGTTGAAGCGTTCGTCTACATTAGCAGTTTTTATATTTAGGTTTCCCTCTGTTCTCTCCTATATACAGAGATGAATTTGAAACTCTAAATCCAACATGGTTCATATTAGCTCTTGGAAACTTGACAATATAAAGGAGTTCTCTGTTTTTTCTCCATGGTTTGTTTCCTTTTCAAGTAGCCCCAGGCAAAGACTCTGGAAAAGCACTTTCATCGAGAGGGGCTACCAAGCTTCTAAGAATTAACCAGTTTCCGATATTCCAGCAAATATTTTTTCACCCAATCTTGATTATCCGTAGTGGTAATGATCAGTACACAACTCCAACTTGGCTCACCAAATTTTGTTCTTCTAGGTTGAAGCGTTCGTCTACAGTAGCAGTTTTTATATTTAGGTTTCCCTCTGTTCTCTCCTATATAGATAGATGAATATGGAACTCTAAATCCAACATGGTGTGTAGTAGCTCTTTGAAACTTGACAAAATAAAGGAGTTCTCAGTTTTGTCTCTATGGTTTTTTTCCTCTTTAAGTAGCCCTAAGCACAGACTGTGGAAAAGCACTTTCATTGAGAGAGGTTGCCAAGCTTCTAAGAATTATCAAGTTTACGAAATACCAGCACATATTTTTTCACCCAATCTTCAAGATACTTGGTGGTAATGATCAGTACACGAATCCCACTTGGCTCACGAAATTTTGTTCTTCTAGGTTGAAGCATTCGTGTACAGTAGCAGTTTTTATATTTAGGTTTCCTTCTGTTCTCTCCTATATAGATAGATGAATTTGGAACTCTAAATCCAACATGGTTTGTAGTAGCTCTTTGAAACTTGACAAAATAAAGGAGTTCTCAGTTTTGTCTCTATTCTTTGTTTCTATTCAAGAAGCCCTATGCACAGACTGTGGAAAAGCACTTTCATTGAGAGGGGTTGCCAAGCTTCTAAGAATTAACGAGTTTCCGAAATACCAGCAAATATTTTTTCACCCAATCTTGATGATACTTGGTGGTAATGATCAGTTCACAAATCCCACTTGGCTCACCAAATTTTGTTCTTCTATGTTGAAGCGTTCGTCTACAGTGTCAGTTTTTATATTTAGGTTTCCCTCTGTTGTCTCCTATATAGATAGATGAATTTGGAACTCTAAATCCAACATGGTTCGTAGTAGCTCTTTGAAACTTGACAAAATAAAGGAGTTCTCAGTTTTGTCTCTATGGTTTGTTTCCTCTTTAAGTAGCCCTAAGCAAAGACTGTGGAAAACCACTTTCATCGAGAGGGGTTGCCAAGCTTCTATGATTTATCGAGTTTCCGAAATACCAGCAAATATTTTTTTACCCAATCTTGATGATACTTGGTGGTAATGATCAGGACACAAATCCCACTTGGATCACCAAATTTTGTTCCTCTAGGTTGAAGCGTTCGTCTACATTAGCAGTTTTTATATTTAGGTTTCCCTCTGCTCTCTCCTATATAGACAGATGAATTTGGAACTATATATCCAACATGGTTTGTAGTAGCTCTTTGAAACTTGACAATATAAAGGAGTTCTCAGTTTTGTCTCTATGGTTTGTTTCCTCTTTAAGTAGCCCTAAGCACAGACTGTGGAAAAGCACTTTCATTGAGAGGGGTTGCCTAGCTTCTAAGAATTAACGAGTTTCCGAAATACCAGCAAATATTTTTTCACCCAATCTTGATGATACTTGGTGGTAATGATCAGTACACAAATCCCACTTGGCTCACCGAATTTTGTTCTTCCAGGTTTAAGCGTTCGTCTACAGTAGCAGTTTTTATATTTAGGTTTCCCTCTGCTCTCTCCTATATAGATAGATGAATTTGGAACTCTAAATCCAACATGGTTCGTAGTAGCTCTTTGAAACTTTACAAAGTAAAGGAGTTCTCAGTTTTGTCTCTATGGTTTGTTTCCTCTTCAAGTAGCCTCAGGCACAGACTGTGGAAAAGCACTTTCATCGAGAGCGGCTACCAAGCTTCTAAGAATTAACCAGTTTCCGATATTCCAGCAAATATTTTTTCACCCAATCTTGATGATCCGTAGTGGTAATGATCAGTACACAACTCCAACTTGGCTCACCAAATTTTGTTCTTCTAGGTTGAAGCGTTCGTCTACAGTAGCAGTTTTTATATTTAGGTTTCCCTCTGTTCTCTCCTATATAGATAGATGAATTTGGAACTCTAAATCCAACATGGTGTGTAGTAGCTCTTTGAAACTTGACAAAATAAAGGAGTTCTCAGTTTTGACTCTATGGTTTGTTTCCTCTTTAAGTAGCCCTAAGCACAGACTGTGGAAAAGCACTTTCATTGAGAGGGGTTGCCAAGCTTCTAAGAATTATCGAGTTTACGAAATACCAGCAAATATTTTTTCAACCAATCTTCAATATACTTGGTGGTAATGATCAGTACACAAATCCCACTTGGCTCACCAAATTTTGTTCTTCTAGGTTGAAACGTTCTTCTACAGTAGCAGTTTTTATATTTAGGTTTCCCTCTGTTCTCTCCTATATAGATAGATGAATATGGAACTCTAAATCCAACTTGGTGTGTAGTAGCTCTTTGAAACTTGACAAAATAAAGGAGTTCTCAGTTTTGTCTCTATGGTTTGTTTCCTCTTCAAGTATCCCTATGTGCAGACTGTTGAAAAGCACTTTCATTGAGAGGGGTTGCCAAGCTTCTAAGAATTATCGAGATTCCGATATACCAGCAAATATTTTTTCACCCAATCTTGATGATACTTGGTGGTAATGATCAGTACACAAATCCCACTTGGCTCACCATATTTTGTTCTTCTAGTTTGAAGCGTTCGTCTACAGTAGCAGTTTTTATATTTAGGTTTCCCTCGGCTCTATCGTATATAGATAGATGAATTTGGAACTATAAATCCAACATGGTTCGTAGTAGCTCTTTGAATCTTGACAAAATAAAGGAGTTCTCAGTTTTGTCTCTATGGTTTGTTTCCTCTTCAAGTAGCCCTAGGCACAGACAGTTGAAGATTACTTTCATTGAGAAGGGTTGCCAAGCTTCTAAGAATTAACGAGTTTCCGAAATACCAGCAAAAATTTTTTCACCTAATCTTCATGATACTTGGTGGTAATGATCAGTACACAAATCCCTCTTGGCCCACCAAATTTTGTTCTTCTAGGTTGAAGCGTTCGTCTACATTAGCAGTTTTTATATTTAGGTTTCCCTCTGTTCTCTCCTATATACAGAGATGAATTTGAAACTCTAAATCCAACATGGTTCGTATTAGCTCTTGGAAACTTGACAATATAAAGGAATTCTCTGTTTTTTCTCCATGGTTTGTTTCCTTTTCAAGTTGCCCCAGGCAAAGACTGTGGAAAAGCACTTTCATCGAGAGGGGCTACCAAGCTTCTAAGAATTAACCAGTTTCCGATATTCCAGCAAATATTTTTTCAACCAATCTTGATTATCCGTAGTGGTAATGATCAGTACACAACTCCAACTTGGCTCACCAAATTTTGTTCTTCTAGGTTGAAGCGTTCGTCTACAGTAGCAGTTTTTATATTTACGTTTCCCTCTGTTCTCTCCTATATAGATAGATGAATTTGGAACTCTAAATCCAACATGGATTGTAGTAGCTCTTTGAAACTTGACAAAATAAAGGAGTTCTCAGTTTTGTCTCTATTCTTTGTTTCCTATTCAAGTAGCCCTATGCACAGACTGTGGAATAGCACTTTCATTGAGAGGGGTTGCCAACTTCTAAGAATTAACGAGTTTCCGAATACCAGCAAATATTTTTTCACCCAATCTTGATGATACTTGGTGGTAATGATCAGTTCACAAATCCCACTTGGCTCACCAAATTTGGTTAATCTATGTTGAAGCGTTCGTCTACAGTGTCAGTTTTTATATTTAGGTTTCCCTCTGTTGTCTCCTATATAGATAGATGAATTTGGAACTCTAAATCCAACATGGTTCGTAGTAGCTCCTTGAAACTTGACAAAATAAAGGAGTTCTCAGTTTTGTCTCTATGGTTTGTTTCCTCTTCAAGTAGCCCTTGGCACAGACTGAGGAAAAGCAATTTCATTGAGAGGGTTGGCCAAGCTTCTAAGAATTAACGAGTTTCCGAAATCCCAGCAAATATTTTTTCACCCAATCTTGATGATACTTGGTGGTAATGATCAGTACACAAATCCCACTTGGCTCACCAAATTTTGTTCTTCTAGGTTGAAGCGTTCGTCTACAGTAGCAGTTTTTATATTTAGGTTTCCCTCTGCTCTCTCATATATAGATAGATGAACTTGGAACTCTAAATCCAACATGGTTCGTAGTAGCTCTTTGAATCTTGACAAAATAAAGGAGTTCTCAGTTTTGTCTCTATGGTTTGTTTCCTCTTCAAGTAGCCTTAGGCACAGACAGTTGAAAATTACTTTCATTGAAGGGTTGCCAAGCTTCTAAGAATTAACGAGTTTCCGAAATACCAGCAAAAATTTTTTCACCTAATCTTGATGATGCTTGGTGGTAATGATCAGTACACAAATCCCACTTGGCTCACCAAATTTTGTTCTTCTAGGTTGAAGCGTTCGTCTACAGTAGAAGTTTTTATATTTAGGTTTCCCTCTGTTCTCTCCTATATAGATAGATGAATTTGGAACTCTAAATCCAACATGGTTCGAAGCAGCTCTTGGAAACTTGACAATATAAAGAAGTTCTCAGTTTTTTCTCTATAGTTTGTTTCATTTTCATGTAGCCCTAGGCACAGACTGTGGAAAAGCACTTTCATCGAGAGGGGCTGCCAAGCTTCTAAGAATTAACGAGTTTCCGATTTTCCAGCAAATATTTTTTCACCCAATCTTGATGATCCTTGGTGGTAATGATCAGTTCACAAATCCCACTTTGCTCACCAAATTTTGTTCTTCTAGGTTGAAGCGTTCGCCTACACTAGCAGTTTTTATATTTAGGTTTCACTCTTCTCTCTCCTATATAGATAGATGAATTTGGAACTCTAAATCCAACATAGTTCGTGGAAGCTCTTTGAAACTTGACAAAATGAAGAAGTTCTCAGTTTTGTCTCTATGGTTTGTTTCCTATTCAAGTAGCCCAAGGCACAGACTGTGGAAAAGCACTTTCATCGAGAGGGGTTGCCAAGCTTCTAAGAATTAACGAGTTTCCGAAATACAAGCAAATATTTTTTTTAACCAATCTTGATGATACTTGGTGGTAATGATCAGTACACAAATCCCACTTGGCTCATCAAAATTTGTTCTTCTAGGTTGAAGCGTTCGTCTACAGTAGCAGTTTTTATATTTAGGTTTCCCTCTGCTCTCTCCTATATAGATAGATGAATTTGGAACTCTAAATCCAACATGGTTTGTAGTAGCTCTTTGAAACTTGACAAAATAAAGGAGTTCTCAGTTTTGTCTCAATGGTTTGTTTCCTCTTCAAGTAGCCCTAGGCACAGTCTGTGGAAAAGCACTTTCATTGAGAGGGGTTGCCAAGCTTCTAAGAATTAACGAGTTTCCGAAATACGAGCAAACACTTTTTCACCCAATCTTGATGATACTTGGTGGTAATGATCAGTACACAAATCCCTCTTAGCTCACCAAATTTTGTTCTTCTAGGTTGAAGCGTTCGTCTACAGTAGCAGTTTTTATATTTAGGTTTCCCTCTGCTCACTCCTGTATAGATAGATGAATTTGGAACTCTAAATCCAACATAGTTCGTAGAAGCTCTTTGAAACTTGACAAAATAAAGGAGTTCTCAGTTTTGTCTCTATGGTTTGTTTCCTCTTCAAGTAGCCCTAGGCACAGACTGTGGAAAAGCACTTTCATCGAGAGGGGTTGCCAAGCTTCTAAGAATTAACTAGTTTCCCAAATACCAGCAAATATGTTTTCACCCAATCTTGATGATACTTGGTGGTAATGATCAGTACACAAATCCCACTTGGCTCACCAAATTTTGTTCTTCTAGGTTGAAGCGTTCGCCTACAGTAGCAGTTTTTATATTTAGGTTTCCCTCTGCTCTCTCCTATATAGATAGATGAATTTGGAACTCTAAATCCAACATGGTTCGTAGTAGCTCTTTGAAACTTGACAAAATAAAGGAGTTCTCAGTTTTGTCTCTATGGTTTGTTTCCTCTTCAAGTAGCCCTAGGCACAGACTGTGGAAAAGCACTTTCATCGAGAGGGGTTGCCAAGCTTCTAAGAATTAACTAGTTTCCCAAATACCAGCAAATATGTTTTCACCCAATCTTGATGATACTTGGTGGTAATGATCAGTACACAAATCCCACTTGGCTCACCAAATTTTGTTCTTCTAGGTTGAAGCGTTCGCCTACAGTAGCAGTTTTTATATTTAGGTTTCCCTCTGCTCTCTCCTATATAGATAGATGAATTTGGAACTCTAAATCCAACATGGTTCGTAGTAGCTCTTTGAAACTTGACAAAATAAAGGAGTTCTCAGTTTTGTCTCTATGGTTTGTTTCCTCTTCAAGTAGCCCTAGGCACAGACTGTGGAAAAGCACTTTCATTGAGAAGGATGCCAACCTCCTAAGAATTAACGAGTTTCCGAAATACCAGCAAATATTTTTTGACCCAATCTTGATGATACTTGGTGGTAATGATCAGTACACAAATCCCACTTGGCTCACCAAATTATGTTCTTCTAGGTTGAAGCGTTCGTCTACAGTAGCAGTTTTTATATTTAGGTTTCTCTCTGTTCTCTCCTATATAGTTAGATGAATTTGTAACTCTAAATCCAACATGGTTCGAAGTAGCTCTTGGAAACTTGACAATATAAAGGAGTTCTCAGTTTTTTCTCTATACTTTGTTTATTTTCAAGTAGCCCTAGGCACAGACTGTGGAAAAGCACTTTCATCGAGAGGGGCTGCCAAGCTTCTAAGAATTATCGAGTTTCCGATTTTCCAGCAAATATTTTTTCACCCAATCTTGATGATCCTTGTTGGTAATGACCAGTTCACAAATCCCACTTGGCTCACCAAATTTTGTTCTTCTAGGTTGAAGCGTTCGTCTACAGTAGCAGTTTTTATATTTAGGTTTCCCTCTGCTCACTCCTATATAGATAGATGAATTTGGAACTCTAAATCCAACATAGTTCGTAGAAGCTCTTTGAAACTTGACAAAATAAAGGAGTTCTCAGTTTTGTCTCTATGGTTTTTTTCCTCTTCAAGTAGCCCTAGTCACAGACTTCGGAAAAGCACTTTCATCGAGAGGGGTTGCCAAGCTTCTAAGAAATAACTAGTTTCCCAAATACCAGCAAATATTTTTTCACCCAATCTTGATGATACTTGGTGGTAATGATCAGTACACAAATCCCACTTGGCTCACCAAATTTTGTTCTTCTAGGTTGAAGCTTTCATCTGCAGTAGTAGTTTTTATATTTAGTTTTCCCTCTGTTCTCTCCTATATAGATAGATGAATTTGGAACTCTAAATGCAACATGGTTTGCAGTAGCTCTTTTAAACTTTACAAAATAAAGGAGTTCTCAGTTTTGTCTCTATGGTTTGTTTCCTCTTCAAGTAGCCCTAGGCACAGACTGTGGAAAAGCACTTTCATTGAGAGGGGTTGCCAAGCGTCTAAGAATTAACGAGTTTCCGAAATACGAGCAAAAACTTTTTCACCCAAACTTGATGATACATAGTGGTAATGTTCAGTACACATATCCCACTTGGCTCACCAAATTATGTTCTTCTAGGTTGAAGCGTTCGTCTACAGTAGCAGTTTTTATATTTAGGTTTCTCTCTGTTCTCTCCTATATAGTTAGATGAATTTGTAACTCTAAATCCAACATGGTTCGAAGTAGCTCTTGGAAACTTGACAATATAAAGGAGTTCTCAGTTTTTTCTCTATAGTTTGTTTATTTTCAAGTAGCCCTAGGCACAGACTGTGGAAAAGCACTTTCATCGAGAGGGGCTGCCAAGCTTCTAAGAATTATCGAGTTTCCGATTTTCCAGCAAATATTTTTTCACCCAATCTTGATGATCCTTGTTGGTAATGATCAGTTCACAAATCCCACTTGGCTCACCAAATTTTCTTCTTCTAGGTTGAAGCGTTCGTCTACAGTAGCAGTTTTTATATTTAGGTTTCCCTCTGCTCACTCCTGTATAGATAGATGAATTTTGAACTCTAAATCCAACATAGTTCGTAGAAGCTCTTTGAAACTTGACAAAATAAAGGAGTTCTCAGTTTTGTCTCTATGGTTTGTTTCCTCTTCAAGTAGCCCTAGTCACAGACTTCGGAAAAGCACTTTCATCGAGAGGGGTTGCCAAGCTTCTAAGAAATAACTAGTTTCCCAAATACCAGCAAATATTTTTTCACCCAATCTTGATGATACTTGGTGGTAATGATCAGTACACAAATCCCACTTGGCTCACCAAATTTTGTTCTTCTAGGTTGAAGCGTTCATCTGCAGTAGTAGTTTTTATATTTAGTTTTCCCTCTGTTCTCTCCTATATAGATAGATGAATTTGGAACTCTAAATGCAACATGGTTTGCAGTAGCTCTTTTAAACTTTACAAAATAAAGGAGTTCTCAGTTTTGTCTCTATGGTTTGTTTCCTCTTCAAGTAGCCCTAGGCACAGACTGTGGAAAAGCACTTTCATTGAGAGGGGTTGCCAAGCGTCTAAGAATTAACGAGTTTCCGAAATACGAGCAAAAACTTTTTCACCCAAACTTGATGATACATAGTGGTAATGTTCAGTACACATATCCCACTTAGCTCACCAAATTTTGTTCTTCTAGGTTGAAGCATTCGTCTACAGTAGCAGTTTTTATATTTATGTTTCCCTCTGCTCACTCCTATATAGATAGATGAATTTGGAACTATAATCCAACATGGTTCTTAGAACCTCTTGAAACTTGACCAAATAAAGGAGTTCTCAGTTTTGTAGCTATGGTTTGTTTCCTGTTCAAGTAGCCCTAGGCATAGACTGTGGAAAAGCAATTTCATTGAGAGGGATTTCCAAGCTTCTAAGAATTAACGAGTTTCCGAAATACCAGCAAATATTTTTTCACCCAATCTTGATGATACTTGGTGATAATGATCAGTATACAAATCCCACTTGGCTCACCAAAATTTGTTCTTCTAGGTTGAAGCGTTCGTCTACAGTAGCAGTTTTTATATTTAGGTTTCCCTCTGCTCTCTCGTATATAGATAGATGAATTTGTAACTCTAAATCCAACATGGTTCGTAGTAGCTCTTTGAATCTTGACAAAATAAAGGAGTTCTCAGTTTTGTCTCTATGTTTTGTTTCCTCTTCAAGTAGCCCTAGGCATAGACAGTTGAAAATTACTTTCAATGAGAAGGGTTGCCAAGCTTCTAAGAATTAACGAGTTTCCGAAATACCAGGAAAATTTTTTCACCTAATCTTGATGATACTTGGTAGTAATCATCAGTACACAAATCCCACTTGGCTCACCAAATTTTGTTCTTCTAGGTTGAAGCGTTCGTCTACAGTAGAAGTTTTTTTATTTAGGTTTCCCTCTGTTCTCTCCTATATAGCTAGATGAATTTGGAACTCTAAATCCAACATGGTTCGAAGTAGCTCTTGGAAAATTGACAATATAAAGAAGTTCTCAGTTTTTTCTCTATAGTTTGTTTTATTTTCAAGTAGCCCTAGGCACAGACTGTGGAAAAGCACTTTCATCGAGAGGGGCTGCCAAGCTTCTAAGAATTAACGAGTTTCCGATTTTCCAGCAAATATTTTTTCACCCAACTTGATGATCCTTGGTGGTAATGATCAGTTCACAAATTTCACTTGGCTCACCAAATTTTGTTCTTCTAGGTTGAAGCGTTCGCCTACAGTAGCAGTTTTTATATTTAGGTTTCCCTCTGCTCTCTCCTATATAGATAGATGAATTTGGAACTCTAAATCCAACATGGTTCATAGTAGCTCTTTGAAACTTGACAAAATAAAGGAGTTCTCAGTTTTGTCTCTATGGTTTGTTTCCTATTCAAGTAGCCCAAGGCACAGACTGTGGAAAAGCACTTTAATCGAGAGGGGTTTGCCACGCTTCTAAGAATTAACGAGTTTTCGAAATACCAGCAAATATTTTTTTTTACCAATCTTGATGATACGTGGTGGTAATGATCAGTACACAAATCCCACTTGTCCCACCAAAATTTGTTCTACTAGGTTGAAGCGTTCGTCTACAGTAGCAGTTTTTATATTTAGGTTTCCCTCTGTTGTCTCCTATACAGATAGATGAATTTGGAACTCTAAAAAAACCATGGTTCGTAGTAGCTCTTTGAAACTTGACAAAATAAAGGAGTTCTCAGTTTTGTCTCAATGGTTTGTTTCCTCTTCAAGTAGCCCTAGGCACAGACAGTTGAAAATTACTTTCATTGAGAAGGGTTGCCAAGCTTCTAAGAATTAACGAGTTTCCGAAATAACAGCAAAAATTTTTTCACCTAATCTTGATGATACTTGGTGGTAATGATCAGTACACAAATCCCACTTGGCTCAACAAATTTTGTTCTTCTAGGTTGAAGCGTTCGTCTACAGTAGCAGTTTTTATATTTAGGTTTTCCCTCTGTTCTCTCCTATATAGTTAGATG
>NW_027511264.1:0-26861 GCF_048772815.1 Callospermophilus lateralis
ATAAATTTTCAAGGAGCTACTACAAACCATGTTGGATTTAGAGTTCCAAATTCATCTATCTATATATGAGAGAACAGAGGGAAACCTAAACATAAAAACTGCTACTGTAGACGAACGCATCAACATAGAAGAACAAAATTTGGTGAGCCAAGTGGGATTTGTGTACTGATCATTACCACCAAGTATCATCAAGATTGGGTGAAAAAATATTTGCTGGTATTTTGGAATCTCGTTATTTCTTAGAAGCTTGGCAACCCATCTCAGTGAAAGTGCTTTCCACAGTCTGTGCCTAGGACTACTTGAAGAGGAAATAAACCATAGAGACAAAACTGAGAACTTTTTTATTTTATCAAGTTTCAAAGAGCTACTCAAACCATGTTGGGTTTAGAGTTAAAATTCTTATCTCTATAGGAGAGAACAGAGGGAAACCTAAATATAAAAACTGGTACTGTAGACGAACGCTTCAAACTAGAAGAACAAAAGTTGGTGAGCCAAGTGGGATTTGTGTACTGATCATTACCACCAAGTATCTTCAAGTTATGGTGAAAAAATATTTGCTGGTATTTCGGAAACTCGTTATTTCTTAGAAGCCTCTCATCACATCTCAATGAAAGTACATTTCCACAGTCTGTGCCTAGGGCTACTTGAAGAGGAAACAAACCATAGAGACAAAACTGAGAACTCCTTCATTTTGTCAAGTTTCAAAGAGCTACTACAAACCATGTTGGATTTAGAGTTCCAAAATCATCTATCTATATACGAGAGAACAGAGGGAAACCTAAATATAAAAACTGCTACTGTAGACGAACGCTTCAACCTAGAAGAACAAAATTTGGCGAGCCAAGTGGGATTTGTGTACTGTTCATTTCCACCAAGTATCATCAAGATTGGGTGAAAAATATTTGCTGGTATTTCGGAAACTCGTAATTTCTTAGAAGATTGGCAACCCCTCTCAATGAAAGTGCTTTTCCACAGTCTGTGCCTAGGGCTACTTGAAGAGGAAACAAACCATAGAGACAAAACTGAGAACTGCTTTATTTTGTCAAGTTTCAAAGAGCTACTACAAACCATGTTGGATTTAGAGTTCTAAATTCATCTATCTATATATGAGAGAACAGAGGGAAACCTAACTATAAAAAATGCTACTGTAGACGAACGCATCAACCTAGAAGAACAAAATTTGGGGAGCCAAGTGGGATTTGTGTACTGATCATTACCACCAAGTATCATCAAGATTGGGTGAAAAAATCTTTGCTGGTATTTTGGAAACTCGTTATTTCTTAGAAACTTGGCAACCCCTCTCAGTGAAAGTGCTTTCCACAGTCTGTGCCTAGGACTACTTGTAGAGGAAACAAACCATAAAGACAAAACTGAGAACTCATTTATTTTATAAACTTTCAAGGAACTACTACAAACCATGTTGGATTTAGAGTTCCAAATTCATCTATCTATATATGAGAGAACAGAGGGAAACCTAAACATAAAAACTGCTACTGTAGACGAACGCATCAAACTAGAAGAACAAAATTTGGTGAGCCAAGTGGGATTTGTGTACTGATCATTACCACCAAGTATCATCAAGATTGGGTGAAAAAATATTTGCTGGTATTTTGGAATCTCGTTATTTCTTAGAAGCTTGGCAACCCATCTCAGTGAAAGTGCTTTCCACAGTCTGTGCCTAGGACTACTTGAAGAGGAAACAAACCATAGAGACAAAACTGAGAACTTTTTTATTTTATCAAGTTTCAAAGAGCTACTACAAACCATGTTGGATTTAGAGTTAAAATTATTCATCTATATAGGAGAGAACAGAGGGAAACCTAAATATAAAAACTGCTACTGTAGACGAACGCTTCAAACTAGAAGAACAAAATTTGGTGAGCCAAGTGGGATTTGTGTACTGATCATTACCACAAAGTATCATCAAGATTCTGTGAAAAAATATTTGCTGGTATTTCGGAAACTCGTTATTTCTTAGAAGCTTGGCAACCCATCTCAGTGAAAGTGCTTTCAACAGTCTGTGCCTAGGACTACTTGAAGAGAATACAAACCATAGAGACAAAACTGAGAACTTTTTTATTTTATCAAGTTTCAAAGAGCTACTACAAACCATGTTGGATTTAGAGGTCCAAATTCATCTATCTATATAGGAGAGAACAGAGGGAAACTAAATATAAAAACTGCTACTGTAGACGAACGCTTAAACCTAGAAGAATAAAATTTGGTGAGCCAAGTGGGATTTGTGTACTGATCATTACCACCAAGTATCATCAAGATTGGGTAAAAAATATTTGCTGGTATTTCGGAAAATCGTTATTTCTTAGAAGCTTGGCAACCCCTCTCAATGAAAGTGCTTTTCCACAGTCTGTGCCTAGGGCTACTGGAAGAGGAAACAAACCATAGAGACAAAACTGAGAACTCCTTTATTTTGTCAAGTTTCAAAGAGCTACTATAAACTATGTTGGATTTAGAGTTCCAAATTCATCTATTTATATAGGAGAGAACAGAGGGAAACAAAATATAAAAACTGCTACTGTAGACGAACGCTTCAACCTAGAAGTACAAAATTTGGTTAGCCAAGTGGGATTTGTGTACTGATCATTACCATCAAGAATCATCAAGATTGGGTGAAAAAATTTTTGCTGGTATTTCGGAAAATCGGAATTTCGTAGAAGCTTGGCAACCCCTCTCAATGAAAGTGCTTTTCCACAGTCTGTGCATAGGGCTACTTGAAGAGGAAACAAACCATAGAGACAAAATTGAGAACTCCTTTATTTTTTCAAGTTTCAAGGAGATACTACAAACCATGTTGTATTTAGAGTTCCAAATTCAACTATCTATATATGAGAGAACAGAGGGAAACCTAACTATAAAAACTGCTACTGTAGACGTACGCATCAACCTAGAAGAACAAAATTTGGTGAGCCAAGTGGGATTTGTGTACTGATCATTACCACCAAGTATCATCAAGATTGGGTGAAAAAATATTTGCTGGTATTTTGGAATCTCGTTATTTCTTAGAAGCTTGGCAACCCATCTCAGTGAAAGTGCTTTCCACAGTCTGTGCCTAGGACTACTTGAAGAGGAAACAAACCATAGAGACAAAACTGAGAAATTTTTTATTTTATCAAGTTTCAAAGAGCTACTAGAAACCATGTTGGATTTAGAGTTAAAATTCTTCATGTATATAGGAGAGAACAGAGGGAAACCTAAATATAAAAACTGCTACTGTAGACGAACGCTTCAACCTAGAAGAACAAAATTTGGTGAGCCAAGTGGGATTTGTGTACTGATCATTACCACCAAGTGTCATCAAGATTGGGTGAAAAATATTTGCTGGTATTTCAGAAAATCGTAATTTCTAAGAAGCTTGGCAACCCCTCTCAATGAAAGTGCTTTTGCACAGTCTGTGCCTAGGGCTACTTGAAGAGGAAACAAACCATAGAGACAAAACTGAGAACTCCTTTATTTTGTCAAGTTTCAAAGAGCTACTACAAACCATGTTGGATTTAGAGTTCCAAATTCATCTATCTATATATGAGAGAACAGAGTAAAACCTAAATATAAAAACTGCTACTGTAGATGAACGCTTCAACCTAGAAGAACAAAATTTGGTGAGCCAAGTGGGATTTGTGCACTGATCATTACCACCAAGTATCATCAAGATTGGGTGAAAAATATTTGCTGGTATTTCGGAAACTCGTAATTTCTAAGAAGCTTGGCAACCCCTCTCAATGAAAGTGCTTTTCCACAGTCTGTGCCTAGGGCTACTTGAAGAGGAAACAATCCATAGATACAAAACTGAGAACTCCTTTATTTTGTCAAGTTTCAAAGAGCTATTACAAACCATGTTGAATTTAGAGTTCCAAATTCATCTATCTATATAGGAGAGAAAAGAGGGAAACCTAAGTATAAAAGCTGCTACTGTAGACGAACGCATCTACCTAGAAGAACAAAATTTGGGGAGCCAAGTGGGATTTGTGTACTGATCATTACCACCAAGTATCATCAAGATTGGGTGAAAAAATCTTTGCTGGTATTTTGGAAACTTGTTATTTCTTAGAAACTTGGCAACCCATCTCAGTGAAATTGCTTTCCACAGTCTGTGCCTAGGACTAATTGAAGAGGAAACAAACCATAAAGACAAAACTGAGAACTCCTTTATTTTATAAACTTTCAAGGAGCTACTACAAACCATGTTGGATTTAGAGTTCCAAATTCATCTATCTATATATGAGAGAACAGAGGGAAACCTAAACATAAAAACTGCTACTGTAGACGAACGCATCAACCTAGAAGAACAAAATTTGGTGAGCCAAGTGGGATTTGTGTACTGATCATTACCACCAAGTATCATCAAGATTGGGTGAAAAAATATTTGCTGGTATTTTGGAATCTCGTTATTTCTTAGAAGCTTGGCAGCCCATCTCAGTGAAAGTGCTTTCCACAGTCTGTGCCTAGGACTACTTGAAGAGGAAACAAACCATAGAGACAAAACTGAGAACTTTTTTATTTTATCAAGTTTCAAAGAGCTACTACAAACCATGTTGGATTTAGAGTTAAAATTCTTCATCTCTATAGGAGAGAACAGAGGGAAACCTAAATATAAAAACTGGTACTGTAGACGAACGCTTCAAACTAGAAGAACAAAAGTTGGTGAGCCAAGTGGGATTTGTGTAGTGATCATTACCACCAAGTATCATCAAGTTATGGTGAAAAAATATTTGCTGGTATTTCGGAAACTCGTTATTTCTTAGAAGCCTCTCATCACATCTCAATGAAAGTACATTTCCACAGTCTGTGCCTAGGGCTACTTGAAGAGGAAACAAACCATAGAGACAAAACTGAGAACTCCTTCATTTTGTCAAGTTTCAAAGAGCTACTACAAACCATGTTGGATTTAGAGTTCCAAAATCATCTATCTATATACGAGAGAACAGAGGGAAACCTAAATATAAAAACTGCTACTGTAGACGAACGCTTCAACCTAGAAGAACAAAATTTGGCGAGCCAAGTGGGATTTGTGTACTGATCATTACCACCAAGTATCATCAAGATTGGGTGAAAAATATTTGCTGGTATTTCGGAAACTCGTAATTTCTTAGAAGATTGGCAACCCCTCTAAATGAAAGTGCTTTTCCACAGTCTGTGCCTAGGGCTACTTGAAGAGGAAACAAACCATAGAGACAAAACTGAGAACTGCTTTATTTTGTCAAGTTTCAAAGAGCTACTACAAACCATGTTGGATTTAGAGTTCCAAATTCATCTATCTATATATGAGAGAACAGAGGGAAACCTAACTATAAAAAATGCTACTGTAGACGAACGCATCAACCTAGAAGAACAAAATTTGGGGAGCCAAGTGGGATTTGTGTACTGATCATTAACACCAAGTATCATCAAGATTGGGTGAAAAAATCTTTGCTGGTATTTTGGAAACTCGTTATTTCTTAGAAACTTGGCAACCCCTCTCAGTGAAAGTGCTTTCCACAGTCTGTGCCTAGGACTACTTGTAGAGGAAACAAACCATAAAGACAAAACTGAGAACTCATTTATTTTATAAACTTTCAAGGAACTACTACAAACCATGTTGGATTTAGAGTTCCAAATTCATCTATCTATATATGAGAGAACAGAGGGAAACCTAAACATAAAAACTGGTACTGTAGACGAACGCATCAAACTAGAAGAACAAAATTTGGTGAGCCAAGTGGGATTTGTGTACTGATCATTACCACCAAGTATCATCAAGATTGGGTGAAAAAATATTTGCTGGTATTTTGGAATCTCGTTATTTCTTAGAAGCTTGGCAACCCATCTCAATGAAAGTGCTTTCCACAGTCTGTGCCTAGGACTACTTGAAGAGGAAACAAACCATAGAGACAAAACTGAGAACTTTTTTATTTTATCAAGTTTCAAAGAGCTACTACAAACCATGTTGGATTTAGAGTTAAAATTATTCATCTATATAGGAGAGAACAGAGGGAAACCTAAATATAAAAACTGCTACTGTAGACGAACGCTTCAAACTAGAAGAACAAAATTTGGTGAGCCAAGTGGGATTTGTGTACTGATCATTACCACAAAGTATCATCAAGATTCTGTGAAAAAATATTTGCTGGTATTTCGGAAACTCGTTATTTCTTAGAAGCTTGGCAACCCATCTCAGTGAAAGTGCTTTCAACAGTCTGTGCCTAGGACTACTTGAAGAGAATACAAACCATAGAGACAAAACTGAGAACTTTTTTATTTTATCAAGTTTCAAAGAGCTACTACAAACCATGTTGGATTTAGAGGTCCAAATTCATCTATCTATATAGGAGAGAACAGAGGGAAACTAAATATAAAAACTGCTACTGTAGACGAACGCTTCAACCTAGAAGAATAAAATTTGGTGAGCCAATTGGGATTTGTGTACTGATCATTACCACCAAGTATCATGAAGATTGGGTAAAAAATATTTGCTGGTATTTCGGAAAATCGTTATTTCTTAGAAGCTTGGCAACCCCTCTCAATGAAAGTGCTTTTCCACAGTCTGTGCCTAGGGCTACTGGAAGAGGAAAAAACCATAGAGACAAAACTGAGAACTCCTTTATTTTGTCAAGTTTCAAAGAGCTACTATAAACTATGTTGGATTTAGAGTTCCAAATTCATCTATTTATATAGGAGAGAACAGAGGGAAACAAAATATAAAAACTGCTACTGTAGACGAACGCTTCAACCTAGAAGTACAAAATTTGGTTAGCCAAGTGGGATTTGTGTACTGATCATTACCATCAAGAATCATCAAGATTGGGTGAAAAAATTTTTGCTGGTATTTCGGAAAATCGGAATTTCGTAGAAGCTTGGCAACCCCTCTCAATGAAAGTGCTTTTCCACAGTCTGTGCATAGGGCTACTTGAAGAGGAAACAAACCATAGAGACAAAATTGAGAACTCCTTTATTTTTTCAAGTTTCAAGGAGATACTACAAACCATGTTGTATTTAGAGTTCCAAATTCAACTATCTATATATGAGAGAACAGAGGGAAACCTAACTATAAAAACTGCTACTGTAGACGAACGCGTCAACCTAGAAGAACAAAATTTGGTGAACCAAGTGGGATTTGTGTACTGATCATTACCACCAAGTATCATCAAGATTGGGTGAAAAAATATTTGCTGGTATTTTGGAATCTCGTTATTTCTTAGAAGCTTGGCAACCCATCTCAGTGAAAGTGCTTTCCACAGTCTGTGCCTAGGACTACTTGAAGAGGAAACAAACCATAGAGACAAAACTGAGAACTTTTTTATTTTATCAAGTTTCAAAGAGCTACTAGAAACCATGTTGGATTTAGAGTTAAAATTCTTCATGTATATAGGAGAGAACAGAGGGAAACCTAAATATAAAAACTGCTACTGTAGACGAACGCTTCAACCTAGAAGAACAAAATTTGGTGAGCCAAGTGGGATTTGTGTACTGATCATTACCACCAAGTGTCATCAAGATTGGGTGAAAAATATTTGCTGGTATTTCAGAAACTCGTAATTTCTAAGAAGCTTGGCAACCCCTCTCAATGAAAGTGCTTTTGCACAGTCTGTGCCTAGGGCTACTTGAAGAGGAAACAAACCATAGAGACAAAACTGAGAACTCCTTTATTTTGTCAAGTTTCAAAGAGCTACTACAAACCATGTTGGATTTAGAGTTCCAAATTCATCTATCTATATATGAGAGAACAGAGTAAAACCTAAATATAAAAACTGCTAATGTAGATGAACGCTTCAACCTAGAAGAACAAAATTTGGTGAGCCAAGTGGGATTTGTGCACTGATCATTACCACCAAGTATCATCAAGATTGGGTGAAAAATATTTGCTGGTATTTCGGAAACTCGTAATTTCTAAGAAGCTTGGCAACCCCTCTCAATGAAAGTGCTTTTCCACAGTCTGTGCCTAGGGCTACTTGAAGAGGAAACAATCCATAGATACAAAACTGAGAACTCCTTTATTTTGTCAAGTTTCAAAGAGCTATTACAAACCATGTTGAATTTAGAGTTCCAAATTCATCTATCTATATAGGAGAGAAAAGAGGGAAACCTAAGTATAAAAGCTGCTACTGTAGACGAACGCATCTACCTAGAAGAACAAAATTTGGGGAGCCAAGTGGGATTTGTGTACTGATCATTACCACCAAGTATCATCAAGATTGGGTGAAAAAATCTTTGCTGGTATTTTGGAAACTTGTTATTTCTTAGAAACTTGGCAACCCATCTCAGTGAAATTGCTTTCCACAGTCTGTGCCTAGGACTACTTGAAGAGGAAACAAACCATAAAGACAAAACTGAGAACTCCTTTATTTTATAAACTTTCAAGGAGCTACTACAAACCATGTTGGATTTAGAGTTCCAAATTCATCTATCTATATATGAGAGAACAGAGGGAAACCTAAACATAAAAACTGCTACTGTAGACGAACGCATCAACCTAGAAGAACAAAATTTGGTGAGCCAAGTGGGATTTGTGTACTGATCATTACCACCAAGTATCATCAAGATTGGGTGAAAAAATATTTGCTGGTATTTTGGAATCTCGTTATTTCTTAGAAGCTTGGCAGCCCATCTCCGTGAAAGTGCTTTCCACAGTCTGTGCCTAGGACTACTTGAAGAGGAAACAAACCATAGAGACAAAACTGAGAACTTTTTTATTTTATCAAGTTTCAAAGAGCTACTACAAACCATGTTGGATTTAGAGTTAAAATTCTTCATCTCTATAGGAGAGAACAGAGGGAAACCTAAATATAAAAACTGGTACTGTAGACGAACGCTTCAAACTAGAAGAACAAAAGTTGGTGAGCCAAGTGGGATTTGTGTACTGATCATTACCACCAAGTATCATCAAGTTATGGTGAAAAAATATTTGCTGGTATTTCGGAAACTCGTTATTTCTTAGAAGCCTCTCATCCCATCTCAATGAAAGTACATTTCCACAGTCTGTGCCTAGGGCTACTTGAAGAGGATACAAACCATAGAGACAAAACTGAGAACTCCTTCATTTTGTCAAGTTTCAAAGAGCTACTACAAACCATGTTGGATTTAGAGTTCCAAAATCATCTATCTATATACGAGAGAACGGAGGGAAACCTAAATATAAAAACTGCTACTGTAGACGAACGCTTCAACCAAGAAGAACAAAATTTGGCGAGCCAAGTGGGATTTGTGTACTGATCATTACCACCAAGTATCATCAAGATTGGGTGAAAAATATTTGCTGGTATTTCGGAAATCGTAATTTCTAAGAAGCTTGGCAACCCCTCTAAATGAAAGTGCTTTTCCACAGTCTGTGCCTAGGGCTACTTGAAGAGGAAACAAACCATAGAGACAAAACTGAGAACTGCTTTATTTTGTCAAGTTTCAAAGAGCTACTACAAACCATGTTGGATTTAGAGTTCCAAATTCATCTATCTATATATGAGAGAACAGAGGGAAACCTAACTATAAAAAATGCTACTGTAGACGAACGCATCAACCTAGAAGAACAAAATTTGGTGAGCCAAGAGGGATTTGTGTACTGATCATTACCACCAAGTATAATCAAGATTGGGTGAAAAAATATTTGCTGTTATTTTGGAAACTCGTTATTTCTTAGAAGCTTGGCAACAAATCTCAGTGAAATTGCTTTTCACAGTCTGTGCCTAGGACTACTTGAAGTGGAAACAAACCATAGAGACAAAACTGAAAACATTTTTATTTTATCAAGTGTCAAAGAGCTATTACAAACCATGTTGGATTTAGAGTTCCAAATTCATCTATCTATATAGGAGAGAACAGAGGGAAACCTAAATATAAAAACTGCTACTGTAGACGAACGCTTCAACCTAGAAGAACAAAATTTGGTGAGCCAAGTGGGATTTGTGTACTGATCATTACCACCAAGTATCATCAAGTTTGGGTGAAAAAATATTTGCTGGTATTTCAGAAACTCGTTATTTCTTAGAAGCTTCTCAACCCATCTCAATGAAAGTGCTTTTCCACAGTCTGTGCCTAGGGCTACTTGAAGAGGAAACAAACCATAGAGACAAAACTGAGAACTCCTTTTTTTATCAAGGTTCAAGGAGCTACTACAAACCATGTTGGATTTAGAGTTCCAAATTCATCTATCTATATATGAGTGAACAGAGGGAATCCTAAGTATAAAAGCTGCTACTGTAGACGAACGCATCAACCTAGAAGAACAAAATTTGGGGAGCCAAGTGGGATTTGTGTACTGATCATTACCACCAAGTATCATCAAGATTGGGTGAAAAAATCTTTGCTGGTATTTTGGAAACTCGTTATTTCTTAGAAACTTGGCAACCCCTCTCAGTGAAAGTGCTTTCCACAGTCTGTGCCTAGGACTACTTGAAGAGGAAACAAACCATAAAGACAAAATTGAGAACTCATTTATTTTATAAACTTTCAAGGAGCTACTACAAACCATGTTGGATTTAGAGTTCCAAATTCATCTATCTATATATGAGAGAACAGAGGGAAACCTAAACATAAAAACTGGTACTGTAGACGAACGCATCAACCTAGAAGAACAAAATTTGGTGAGCCAAGTGGGATTTGTGTACTGATCATTACCACCAAGTATCATCAAGATTGGGTGAAAAAATATTTGCTGGTATTTTGGAATCTCGTTATTTCTTAGAAGCTTGGCAAAACATCTCAGTTAAAGTGCTTTCCACAGTCTGTGCCTAGGACTACTTGAAGAGGAAACAAACCATAGAGACAAAACTGAGAACTTTTTTATTTTATCAAGTTTCATATAGCTACTACAAACCATGTTGGATTTAGAGGTCCAAATTCATCTATCTATATAGGAGAGAACAGAGGGAAACTAAATATAAAAACTGCTACTGTAGACGAACGCTTCAACCTAGAAGAACAAAATTTGGTGAGCCAAGTGGGATTTGTGTACTGATCATTACCACCACGTATCATCAAGATTGGGTAAAAAATATTTGCTGGTATTTCGGAAAATCGTTATTTCTTAGAAGCTTGGCAACCCCTCTCAATGAAAGTGCTTTTCCACAGTCTGTGCCTAGGGCTACTGGAAGAGGAAACAAACCATAGAGACAAAACTGAGAACTCCTTTATTTTGTCAAGTTTCAAAGAGCTACTATAAACTATGTTGGATTTAGAGTTCCAAATTCATCTATTTATATAGGAGAGAACAGAGGGAAACAAAATATAAAAACTGCTACTGTAGACGAACGCTTCAACCTAGAAGTACAAAATTTGGTTAGCCAAGTGGGATTTGTGTACTGATCATTACCATCAAGAATCATCAAGATTGGGTGAAAAAATTTTTGCTGGTATTTCGGAAAATCGGAATTTCGTAGAAGCTTGGCAACCCCTCTCAATGAAAGTGCTTTTCCACAGTCTGTGCATAGGGCTACTTGAAGAGGCAACAAACCATAGAGACAAAACTGAGAACTCCTTTATTTTTTCAAGTTTCAAGGAGATACTACAAACCATGTTGTATTTAGAGTTCCAAATTCAACTATCTATATATGAGAGAACAGAGGGAAACCTAACTATAAAAACTGCTACTGTAGAGGAACGCATCAACTTAGAAGAACAAAATTTGGTGAGCCAAGTGGGATTTGTGTACTGATCATTACCACCAAGTATCATCAAGATTGGGTGAAAAAATATTTGCTGGTATTTCGGAAACTCGTTATTTCTTAGAAGCTTGGCAACCCATCTCAGTGAAAATGCTTTCCACCGTCTGTGGCTAGGACTACTTGAATAGGAAACAAACCATAGAGACAAAACTGAGAATTTTTATTTTATCAAGTTTCAAAGAGGTACTAAAAACCATGTTGGATTTAGAGTTCCAAATTCATCTATCTATATAGGAGAGAACAGAGGGAAACTAAATATAAAAACTGCTACTGTAGATGAAAGCTTCAAACTAGAAGAAAAAAATTTGGTGAGCCAAGTGGGATTTGTGTACTGATCATTACCACCAAGTATCATCAAGTTTGGGTGAAAAAATATTTGCTGGTATTTCGGAAACTCGTTATTTCTTAGAAGCTTCTCAACCCATCTCAATGAAAGTACATTTCCACAGTCTGTGCCAAGGGCTACTTGAAGAGGAAACAAACCATAGAGACAAAACTGAGAACTCTTTATTTTTTCAAGTTTCAAAGACCTACTACAAACCATGTTGGATTTAGAGTTCCAAATTCATCTATTTATATAGGAGAGAACAGAGGGAAACCTAAATATAAAAACTGCTACTGTAGACGAACGCTTCAAACTAGAAGAACAAAATTTGGTGAGCCAAGTGGGATTTGTGTACTGATCATTACCACAAAGTTTCATCAAGATTCTGTGAAAAAATATTTGCTGGTATTTCGGAAACTCGTTATTTCTTAGAAGCTTGGCAACCCATCTCAGTGAAAGTGCTTTCAACAGTCTGTGCCTAGGACTACTTGAAGAGAATACAAACCATAGAGACAAAACTGAGAACTTTTTTATTTTATCAAGTTTCATATAGCTACTACAAACCATGTTGGATTTAGAGGTCCAAATTCATCTATCTATATAGGAGAGAACAGAGGGAAACTAAATATAAAAACTGCTACTGTAGACGAACTCTTCAACCTAGAAGAACAAAATTTGGTGAGCCAAGTGGGATTTGTGTACTGATCATTACCACCACGTATCATCAAGATTGGGTAAAAAATATTTGCTGGTATTTCGGAAAATCGTTATTTCTTAGAAGCTTGGCAACCCCTCTCAATGAAAGTGCTTTTCCACAGTCTGTGCCTAGGGCTACTGGAAGAGGAAACAAACCATAGAGACAAAACTGAGAACTCCTTTATTTTGTCAAGTTTCAAAGAGCTACTATAAACTATGTTGGATTTAGAGTTCCAAATTCATCTATTTATATAGGAGAGAACAGAGGGAAACAAAATATAAAAACTGCTACTGTAGACGAACGCATCAACCTAGAAGTACAAAATTTGGTTAGCCAAGTGGGATTTGTGTACTGATCATTACCATCAAGAATCATCAAGATTGGGTGAAAAAATTTTTGCTGGTATTTCGGAAAATCGGAATTTCGTAGAAGCTTGGCAACCCCTCTCAATGAAAGTGCTTTTCCACAGTCTGTGCATAGGGCTACTTGAAGAGGAAACAAACCATAGAGACAAAACTGAGAACTCCTTTATTTTTTCAAGTTCAAGGAGATACTACAAACCATGTTGTATTTAGAGTTCCAAATTCAACTATCTATATATGAGAGAACAGAGGGAAACCTAACTATAAAAACTGCTACTGTAGACGAACGCATCAACCTAGAAGAACAAAATTTGGTGAGCCAAGTGGGATTTGTGTACTGATCATTACCACCAAGTATCATCAAGATTGGGTGAAAAAATATTTGCTGGTATTTCGGAAACTCGTTATTTCTTAGAAGCTTGGCAACCCATCTCAGTGAAAATGCTTTCAACAGTCTGTGGCTAGGACTACTTGAAGAGGAAACAAACCATAGAGACAAAACTGAGAATTTTTATTTTATCAAGTTTCAAAGAGCTACTACAAACCATGTTGGATTTAGAGTTCCAAATTCATCTATCTATATAGGAGAGAACAGAGGGAAACTAAATATAAAAACTGCTCTTGTAGATGAAAGCTTCAAACTAGAAGAACAAAATTTGGTGAGCCAAGTGGGATTTGTGGAATGATCATTACCACCAAGTATCATCAAGTTTGGGTGAAAAAATATTTGCTGGTATTTCGGAAACTCGTTATTTCTTAGAAGCTTCTCAACCCATCTCAATGAAAGTACATTTCCACAGTCTGTGTCTGGGGCTACTGGAAGAGGAAACAAACCATAGAGACAAAACTGAGAACTCCTTTATTTTTTCAAGATTCAAAGAGCTACTATAAACTATGTTGGATTTAGAGTTCCAAATTCATCTATTTATATAGGAGAGAAGAGGGAAACCTAAATATAAAAACTGCTACTGTAGACGAACGCTTCAACCTAGAAGAACAAAATTTGGTGAGCCAAGTGGGATTTGTGTCCTGATCATTACCACCAAGTATCATCAAGATTGGGTGAAAAAATATTTGCTGGTATTTCGGAAACTCGTTATTTCTTAGAAGCTTCTCAACCCATCTCAATGAAAGTACATTTCCACAGTCTGTGCCTAGGGCTACTTGAAGAGGAAACAAACCATAGAGAAAAAACTGAGAACTCCTTCATTTTGTCAAGTTTCAAAGAGCTACTACAAACCATGTTGGATTTAGAGTTCCAAAATCATCTATCTATATAGGAGAGAACAGAGGGAAACCTAAATATAAATACTGCTACTGTAGACGAACGCTTCAACCTAGAAGAACAAAATTTGGTGAGCCAAGTGGGATTTGTGTACTGATCATTACCACCAAGTATCATCAAGATTGGGTGAAAAAATATTTGCTGGTATTTCGGAAACTCGTAATTTCTTAGAAGATTGGCAACCCCTCTCAATGAAAGTGCTTTTCCACAGTCAGTACCTAGGGCTATTGGAAGAGGAAACAAACCATAGAGACAAAACAGAGAACTCTTTATTTTTTCAAGTTTCAAAGACCTACTATAAACCATGTTGGATTTAGAGTTCCAAATTCATCTATTTATATAGGAGAGAACAGAGGGAAACCTAAATATAAAAACTGCTACTGTAGACGAACGCTTCAACCTAGAAGTACAAAATTTGGTGAGCCAAGTGGGATTTGTGTTCTGATCATTACCACCAAGTATCATCAAGATTGGGTGAAAAAATATTTGCTGGAATTCGGAAAATCGTAATTTCTTAGAAGCTTGGCAACCCCTCTCAATGAAAGTGCTTTTCCACAGTCTGTGCCTAGGGCTACTTGAAGAGGAAACAAACCATAGAGACAAAACTGAGAACTCCTTTATTTTTTCAAGTTTCAAGGAGCTACTACAAACCATGTTGGATTTAGAGTTCCAAATTCATCTATCTATATATTAGAGAACAGAGGGAAACCTAACTATAAAAACTGCTTCTGTAGAAGAACGGATCAACCTAGAAGCACAAAATTTGGTGAGCCAAGTGGGATTTGTGTACTGATCATTACCACCAAGTATCATCAAGATTGGGTGAAAAAATATTTGCTGGTATTTCGGAAACTCGTAATTTCTTAGAAGCTTGGCAACCCCTCTCAATGAAAGTGCTTTTCCACAGTCTGTGCCTACGGCTACTTGAAGAGGAAACAAAGCATAGAGACAAAACTGAGAACTCCTTTATTTTATCGAGTTTCAAAGAGCTACTACAAACCATGTTGGATTTAGAGTTCCAAATTCATCTATCTATATAGGAGAGAACAGAGGGAAACCTAAATATAAAAACTGCTACTGTAGACCAAATCTTCAAACTAGAAGAACAAAATTTGGTGAGCCAAGTGGGATTTGTGTCCTGATCATTACCACCAAGTATCATCAAGTTTGGGTGAAAAAATATTTGCTGGTATTTCGGAAACTCGTTATTTCTTAGAAGCTTCTCAACCCATCTCAATGAAAGTACATTTCCACAGTCTGTGCCTAGGCCTCTTGAAGAGGAAACAAACCATAGAGACAAAACTGGGAACTCCTTCATTTTGTCAAGTTTCAAAGAGCTACTACAAACCATGTTGGATTTAGAGTTCCAAATTCAACTATCTATATATGAGAGAACAGAGGGAAACCTAACTATAAAAACTGCTACTGTAGACGAACGCTTCAAACTAGAAGAACAAAATTTGGTGAGCCAAGTGGGATTTGTGCACTGATCATTACCACAAAGTATCATCAAGATTCTGTGAAAAAATATTTGCTGGTATTTCGGAAACTCGTTATTTCTTAGAAGCTTGGCAACCCATCTCAGTGAAAGTGCTTTCAACAGTCTGTGCCTAGGACTACTTGAAGAGAATACAAACCATAGAGACAAAACTGAGAACTTTTTTATTTTATCAAGTTTCAAAGAGCTACTACAAACCATGTTGGATTTAGAGGTCCAAATTCATCTATCTATATAGGAGAGAACAGAGGGAAACTAAATATAAAAACTGCTACTGTAGACGAACGCTTCAACCTAGAAGAATAAAATTTGGTGAGCCAAGTGGGATTTGTGTACTGATCATTACCACCAAGTATCATCAGGATTGGGTAAAAAATATTTGTTTGTATTTCGGAAAATCTTTATTTCTTAGAAGCTTGGCAACCCCTCTCAATGAAAGTGCTTTTCCACAGTCTGTGCCTAGGGCTACTGGAAGAGGAAACAAACCATAGAGACAAAACTGAGAACTCCTTTATTTTGTCAAGTTTCAAAGAGCTACTATAAACTATGTTGGATTTAGAGTTCCAAATTCATCTATTTATATAGGAGAGAACAGAGGGAAACAAAATATAAAAACTGCTACTGTAGACGAACGCTTCAACCTAGAAGTACAAAATTTGGTTAGCCAAGTGGGATTTGTGTACTGATCATTACCATCAAGAATCATCAAGATTGGGTGAAAAAATTTTTGCTGGTATTTCGGAAAATCGGAATTTCGTAGAAGCTTGGCAACCCCTCTCAATGAAAGTGCTTTTCCACAGTCTGTGCATAGGGCTACTTGAAGAGGAAACAAACCATAGAGACAAAACTGAGAACTCCTTTATTTTTTAAAGTTTCAAGGAGATACTACAAACCATGTTGTATTTAGAGTTCCAAATTCAACTATCTATATATGAGAGAACAGAGGGAAACCTAACTATAAAAACTGCTACTGTAGACGAACGCATCAACCTAGAAGAACAAAATTTGGTGAGCCAAGTGGGAATTGTGTACTGATCATTACCACCAAGTATCATCAAGATTGGGTGAAAAAATATTTGCTGGTATTTTGGAATCTCGTTATTTCTTAGAAGCTTGGCAACCCATCTCAGTGAAAGTGCTTTCCACAGTCTGTGCCTAGGACTACTTGAAGAGGAAACAAACCATAGAGAAAAAACTGAGAACTTTTTTATTTTATCAAGTTTCAAAGAGCTACTACAAACCATGTTGGATTTAGAGTTAAAATTCTTCATGTATATAGGAGAGAACAGAGGGAAACCTAAATATAAAAACTGCTACTGTAGACGAACGCTTCAACCTAGAAGAACAAAATTTGGTGAGCCAAGTGGGATTTGTGTACTGATCATTACCACCAAGTGTCATCAAGATTGGGTGAAAAATATTTGCTGGTATTTCAGAAACTCGTAATTTCTAAGAAGCTTGGCAACCCCTCTCAATGAAAGTGCTTTTCCACAGTCTGTGCCTAGGGCTACTTGAAGAGGAAACAATCCATAGATACAAAACTGAGAACTCCTTTATTTTGTCAAGTTTCAAAGAGCTACTACAAACCATGTTGGATTTAGAGTTCCAAATTCATCTATCTATATATGAGAGAACAGAGTAAAACCTAAATATAAAAACTGCTACTGTAGACGAACGCTTCAACCTAGAAGAACAAAATTTGGTGAGCCAAGTGGGATTTGTGCACTGATCATTACCACCAAGTATCATCAAGATTGGGTGAAAAATATTGCTGGTATTTCGGAAATTCATAATTTCTAAGAAGCTTGGCAACCCCTCTCAATGAAAGTGCTTTTCCACAGTCTGTGCCTAGGGCTACTTGAAGAGGAAACAATCCATAGATACAAAACTGAGAACTCCTTTATTTTGTCAAGTTTCAAAGAGCTAGTACAAACCATGTTGAATTTAGAGTTCCAAATTCATCTATCTATATATGAGAGAACAGAGGGAAACCTAACTATAAAAACTGCTACTGTAGACGAACGCATCAACCTAGAAGAACAAAATTTGGTGAGCCAAGTGGGATTTGTGTACTGATCATTACCACCAAGTATCATCAAGATTGGGTGAAAAAATATTTGCTGGTATTTCGGAAACTCGTTATTTCTTAGAAGCTTCTCAACCCATCTCAATGAAAGTACATTTCCACAGTCTGTGCCTAGGCCTCTTGAAGAGGAAACAAACCATAGAGACAAAACTGGGAACTCCTTCATTTTGTCAAGTTTCAAAGAGCTACTACAAACCATGTTGGATTTAGAGTTCCAAAATCATCTATCTATATAGGAGAGAACAGAGGGAAACCTAAATATAAATACTGCTACTGTAGACGAACGCTTCAACCTAGAAGAACAAAATTTGGTGAGCCAAGTGGGATTTGTGTACTGTTCATTACCACCAAGTATCATCAAGATTGGGTGAAAAAAAATTTGCTGGTATTTCGGAAACTCGTAATTTCTTAGAAGATTGGCAACCCCTCTCAATGAAAGTGCTTTTCCACAGTCAGTACCTAGGGCTATTGGAAGAGGAAACAAACCATAGAGACAAAACTGAGAACTCTTTATTTTTTCAAGTTTCAAAGACATACTATAATCCATGTTGGATTTAGAGTTCAAAATTCATCTATTTATATAGGAGAGAACAGAGGGAAACCTAAATATAAAAACTGCTACTGTAGACGAACGCTTCAACCTAGAAGTACAAAATTTGGTGAGCCAAGTGGGATTTGTGTACTGATCATTACCACCAAGTATCATCAAGATTGGGTGAAAAAATATTTGCTGGTATTTCGGAAACTCGTAATTTCTTAGAAGCTTGGCAACCCCTCTCAATGAAAGTGCTTTTCCACAGTCTGTGCCTACGGCTACTTGAAGAGGAAACAAAGCATAGAGACAAAACTGAGAACTCCTTTATTTTATCGAGTTTCAAAGAGCTACTACAAACCATGTTGGATTTAGAGTTCCAAATTCATCTATCTATATAGGAGAGAACAGAGGGAAACCTAAATATAAAAACTGCTACTGTAGACGAAATCTTCAAACTAGAAGAACAAAATTTGGTGAGCCAAGTGGGATTTGTGTCCTGATCATTACCACCAAGTATCATCAAGTTTGGGTGAAAAAATATTTGCTGGTATTTCGGAAACTCGTTATTTCTTAGAAGCTTCTCAACCCATCTCAATGAAAGTACATTTCCACAGTCTGTGCCTAGGCCTCTTGAAGAGGAAACAAACCATAGAGACAAAACTGGGAACTCCTTCATTTTGTCAAGTTTCAAAGAGCTACTACAAACCATGTTGGATTTAGAGTTCCAAATTCATCTATCTATATAGGAGAGAACAGAGGGAAACCTAAATATAAAAACTGCTACTGTAGACGAACGCTTCAACCTAGAAGAACAAAATTTGGTGAGCCAAGTGGGATTTGTGTACTGATCATTAGCAACAAGTATCATCAAGATTGGGTAAAAAATATTTGCTGGTATTTCGGAAAATCGTTATTTCTTAGAAGCTTGGCAACAAATCTCAGTGAAAGTGCTTTTCACACTCTGTCCCTAGGACTACTGGAAGAGGAAACAAACCATAGAGACAAAACTGATAACGTTTTTATTTTATCAAGTTTCAAAGAGATATTACAAACCATGTTGGATTTAGAGTTCCAAATTCATCTATCTATATAGGAGAGAAAAGAGGGAAACCTAAGTATAAAAGCTGCTACTGTAGACGAACGCATCTACCTAGAAGAACAAAATTTGGGGAGCCAAGTGGGATTTGTGTACTGATCATTACCACCAAGTATCATCAAGATTGGGTGAAAAAATCTTTGCTGGTATTTTGGAAACTTGTTATTTCTTAGAAACTTGGCAACCCATCTCAGTGAAAATGCTTTCCACAGTCTGTGCCTAGGACTACTTGAGGAGGAAACAAACCATAAAGACAAAACTGAGAACTCCTTTATTTTATAAACTTTCAAGGAGCTACTACAAACCATGTTGGATTTAGAGTTCCAAATTCATCTATCTATATATGAGAGAACAGAGGGAAACCTAAACTTAAAAACTGCTACTGTAGACGAACGCATCAACCTAGAAGAACAAAATTTGGTGAGCCAAGTGGGATTTGTGTACTGATCATTACCACCAAGTATCATCAAGATTGGGTGAAAAAATATTTGCTGGTATTTTGGAATCTCGTTATTTCTTAGAAGCTTGGCAACCCATCTCAGTGAAAGTGCTTTCCACAGTCTGTGCCTAGGACTACTTGAAGAGGAAACAAACCATAGAGACAAAACTGAGAACTTTTTTATTTTATCAAGTTTCAAAGAGCTACTACAAACCATGTTGGATTTAGAGTTAAAATTCTTCATCTCTATAGGAGAGAACAGAGGGAAACCTAAATATAAAAACTGGTACTGTAGACGAACGCTTCAAACTAGAAGAACAAAAGTTGGTGAGCCAAGTGGAATTTGTGTACTGATCATTACCACCAAGTATCATCAAGTTATGGTGAAAAAATATTTGCTGGTATTTCGGAAACTCGTTATTTCTTAGAAGCCTCTCATCCCATCTCAATGAAAGTACATTTCCACAGTCTGTGCCTAGGGCTACTTGAAGAGGAAACAAACCATAGAGACAAAACTGAGAACTCCTTCATTTTGTCAAGTTTCAAAGAGCTACTACAAACCATGTTGGATTTAGAGTTCCAAAATCATCTATCTATATACGAGAGAACAGAGGGAAACCTAAATATAAAAACTGCTACTGTAGACGAACGCTTCAACCTAGAAGAACAAAATTTGGTGAGCCAAGTGGGATTTGTGTACTGATCATTACCACCAAGTATCATCAAGATTGGGTGAAAAATATCTGCTGGTATTTCGGAAATCGTAATTTCTAAGAAGCTTGGCAACCCCTCTAAATGAAAGTGCTTTTCCACAGTCTGTGCCTAGGGCTCCTTGAAGAGGAAACAAACCATAGAGACAAAATGAGAACTGCTTTATTTTGTCAAGTTTCAAAGAGCTACTACAAACCATGTTGGATTTAGAGTTCCAAATTCATCTATCTATATATGAGAGAACAGAGGGAAACCTAAATATAAAAAATGCTACTGTAGACGAACGCATCAACCTAGAAGAACAAAATTTGGTGAGCCAAGTGGGATTTGTGTACTGATCATTACCACCAAGTATCATCAAGATTGGGTGAAAAAATCTTTGCTGGTATTTTGGAAACTCGTTATTTCTTAGAAACTTGGCAACCCCTCTCAGTGAAAGTGCTTTCCACAGTCTGTGCCTAGGACTACTTGAAGAGGAAACAAACCATAAAGACAAAATTGAGAACTCATTTATTTTATAAACTTTCAAGGAGCTACTACAAACCATGTTGGATTTATAGTTCCAAATTCATCTATGTATATATGAGAGAACAGAGGGAAACCTAAACATAAAAACTGGTACTGTAGACGAACGCATCAACCTAGAAGAACAAAATTTGGTGAGCCAAGTGGGATTTGTGTACTGATCATTACCACCAAGTATCATCAAGATTGGGTGAAAAAATATTTGCTGGTATTTTGGAATCTCGTTATTTCTTAGAAGCTTGGCAACCCATCTCAGTGAAAGTGCTTTCCACAGTCTGTGCCTAGGACTACTTGAAGAGGAAACAAACCATAGAGACAAAACTGAGAACTTTTTTATTTTATCAAGTTTCATATAGCTACTACAAACCATGTTGGATTTAGAGGTCCAAATTCATCTATCTATATAAGAGAGAACAGAGGGAAACTAAATATAAAAACTGCTACTGTAGACGAACGCTTCAACCTATAAGAACAAAATTTGGTGAGCCAAGTGGGATTTGTGTACTGATCATTACCACCACGTATCATCAAGATTGGGTAAAAAATATTTGCTGGTATTTCGGAAAATCGTTATTTCTTAGAAGCTTGGCAACCCCTCTCAATGAAAGTGCTTTTCCACAGTCTGTGCCTAGGGCTACTGGAAGAGGAAACAAACCATAGAGACAAAACTGAGAACTCCTTTATTTTGTCAAGTTTCAAAGAGCTACTATAAACTATGTTGGATTTAGAGTTCCAAATTCATCTATTTATATAGGAGAGAACAGAGGGAAACAAAATATAAAAACTGCTACTGTAGACGAACGCTTCAACCTAGAAGTACAAAATTTGGTTAGCCAAGTGGGATTTGTGTACTGATCATTACCATCAAGAATCATCAAGATTGGGTGAAAAAATTTTTGCTGGTATTTCGGAAAATCGGAATTTCGTAGAAGCTTGGCAACCCCTCTCAATGAAAGTGCTTTTCCACAGTCTGTGCATAGGGCTACTTGAAGAGGAAACAAACCATAGAGACAAAACTGAGAACTCCTTTATTTTTTCAAGTTTCAAGGCGATACTGCAAACCATGTTGTATTTAGAGTTCCAAATTCAACTATCTATATATGAGAGAACAGAGGGAAACCTAACTATAAAAACTGCTACTGTAGACGAACGCATCAACCTAGAAGAACAAAATTTGGTGAGCCAATTGGGATTTGTGTACTGATCATTACCACCAAGTATCATCAAGATTGGGTGAAAAAATATTTGCTGGTATTTCGGAAACTCGTTATTTCTTAGAAGCTTGGCAACCCATCTCAGTGAAAATGCTTTCCACCGTCTGTGGCTAGGACTACTTGAAGAGGAAACAAACCATAGAGACAAAACTGAGAATTTTTATTTCATCAAGTTTCAAAGAGCTACTAAAAACCATGTTGGATTTAGAGTTCCAAATTCATCTATCTATATAGGAGAGAACAGAGGGAAACTAAATATAAAAACTGCTACTGTAGATGAAAGCTTCAAACTAGAAGAACAAAATTTGGTGAGCCAAGTGGGATTTGTGTACTGATCATTACCACCAAGTATCATCAAGTTTGGGTGAAAAAATATTTGCTGGTATTTCGGAAACTCGTTATTTCTTAGAAGCTTCTCAACCCATCTCAATGAAAGTACATTTCCACAGTCTGTGCCTAGGCCTCTTGAAGAGGAAACAAACCATAGAGACAAAACTGGGAACTCCTTCATTTTGTCAAGTTTCAAAGAGCTACTACAAACCATTATGGATTTAGAGTTCCAAATTCATCTATCTATATAGGAGATAACAGAGGGAAACCTAAATATAAAAACTGCTACTGTAGACGAACGCTTCAACCTAGAAGAACAAAATTTGGTGAGCCAAGTGGGATTTGTGTACTGATCATTAGCAACAAGTATCATCAAGATTGGGTGAAAAAATATTTGCTGGTATTTCGGAAACTCGTAATTTCTTAGAAGATTGGCAACCCCTCTCAATGAAAGTGCTTTTGCACAGTCAGTACCTAGGGCTATTGGAAGAGGAAACAAACCATAGAGACAAAACTGAGAACTCTTTATTTTTTCAAGTTTCAAAGACCTACTATAAACCATGTTGGATTTAGAGTTCCAAATTCATCTATTTATATAGGAGAGAACAGAGGGAAACCTAAATATAAAAACTGCTACTGTAGACGAACGCTTCAACCTAGAAGTACAAAATTTGGTGAGCCAAGTGGGATTTGTGTTCTGATCATTACCACCAAGTATCATCAAGATTGGGTGAAAAAATATTTGCTGGAATTCGGAAAATCGTAATTTCTTAGAAGCTTGGCAACCCCTCTCAATGAAAGTGCTTTTCCACAGTCTGTGCCTAGGGCTACTTGAAGAGGAAACAAACCATAGAGACAAAACTGAGAACTCCTTTATTTTTTCAAGTTTCAAGGAGCTACTACAAACCATGTTGGATTTAGAGTTCCAAATTCATCTATCTATATATTAGAGAACAGAGGGAAACCTAACTATAAAAACTGCTACTGTAGAAGAACGGATCAACCTAGAAGCACAAAATTTGGTGAGCCAAGTGGGATTTGTGTACTGATCATTACCACCAAGTATCATCAAGATTGGGTGAAAAAATATTTGCTGGTATTTCGGAAACTCGTAATTTCTTAGAAGCTTGGCAACCCCTCTCAATGAAAGTGCTTTTCCACAGTCTGTGCCTACGGCTACTTGAAGAGGAAACAAAGCATAGAGACAAAACTGAGAACTCCTTTATTTTATCGAGTTTCAAAGAGCTACTACAAACCATGTTGGATTTAGAGTTCCAAATTCATCTATCTATATAGGAGAGAAGAGAGGGAAACCTAAATATAAAAACTGCTACTGTAGACGAAATCTTCAAACTAGATGAACAAAATTTGGTGAGCCAAGTGGGATTTGTGTCCTGATCATTACCACCAAGTATCATCAAGATTGGGTAAAAAATATTTGCTGGTATTTCGGAAAATCGTAATTTCTTAGAAGCTTGGCAACCCCTCTCAATGAAAGTGCTTTTCCACAGTCTGGGCCTAGGGCTACTGGAAGAGGAAACAAACCACAGAGACAAAACTGAGAACTCCTTTATTTTGTCAAGTTTCAAAGAGCTACTATAAACTATGTTGGATTTAGAGTTCCAAATTGATCTATTTATATAAGAGAGAACAGAGGGAAACAAAATATAAAAACTGCTACTGTAGACGAACGCTTCAACCTAGAAGTACAAAATTTGGTTAGCCAAGTGGGATTTGTGTACTGATCATTACCATCAAGAATCATCAAGATTGGGTGAAAAAATTTTTGCTGGTATTTCGGAAAATCGGAATTTCGTAGAAGCTTGGCAACCCCTCTCAATGAAAGTGCTTTTCCACAGTCTGTGCATAGGGCTACTTGAAGAGGAAACAAACCATAGAGACAAAACTGAGAACTCCTTTATTTTTTCAAGTTTCAAGGAGATACTACAAACCATGTTGTATTTAGAGTTCCAAATTCAACTATCTATATATGAGAGAACAGAGGGAAACCTAACTATAAAAACTGCTACTGTAGACGAACGCATCAACCTAGAAGAACAAAATTTGGTGAGCCAAGTGGATTTGTGTTCTGATCATTACCACCAAGTATCATCAAGATTGGGTGAAAAAATATTTGCTGGTATTTCGGAAACTCGTTATTTCTTAGAAGCTTCTCAATCCATCTCAATGAAAGTACATTTCCACAGTCTGTGCCTAGGGCTACTTGAAGAGGAAACAAACCATAGAGACAAAACTGGGAACTCCTTCATTTTGTCAAGTTTCAAAGAGCTACTACAAACCATGTTGGATTTAGAGTTCCAAATTCATCTATCTATATAGGAGAGAACAGAGGGAAACCTAAATATAAAAACTGGTACTGTAGACGAACGCTTCAACCTAGAAGAACAAAATTTGGTGAGCCAAGTGGGAGTTGTGTACTGATCATTAGCAACAAGTATCATCAAGATTGGGTAAAAAATATTTGCTGTTATTTCGGAAACTCGTAATTTCTTTGAAGCTTGGCAACGCCTCTCAATGAAAGTGCTATTCCACAGTCTGTGCCTAAGGCTACTCGAAGAGGAAACAAACCATAGAGACAAACTGAGAACTTTTTTATTTTTTCAAGTTTCAATTAGCTACTACAAACCATGTTGGATTTAGCGTTCCAAATTCATCTATCTATATAGGAGAGAACAGAGGGAAACAAATATAAAAACTGCTACTGTAGACGAACGCTTCAACCTAGAAGAACAAAATTTGGTGAGCCAAGTGGGATTTGTGTACTGATCATTACCACCAAGTATCAACAAGATTGGGTGAAAAAATATTTGCTGGTATTTCGGAAACTCGTTATTTCTTAGAAGCTTGGCAACACATCTCAGTTTAAGTGCTTTCCACAGTCTGTGCCTAGGACTACTTGAAGAGGAAACAAACCATAGAGACAAAAGTGAGAATTTTTATTTTATCAAGATTCAAAGAGCTACTACAAACCATGTTGGATTTAGAGTCCCAAATTTATCTATCTATATAGGAGAGAACAGAGGGAAACTAAATATAAAAACTGCTACTGTGTATGAAAGCTTCAAACTAGAAGAACAAAATTTGGTGAGCCAATTGGGATTTGTGTACTGATCATTACCACCAAGTATCATCAAGTTTGGGTGAAAAAATTTTGCTGGTATTTCGGAAACTCGTTATTTCTTAGAAGCTTCTCAACCCATCTCAATGAAAGTACATTTCCACAGTCTGTGCCTAGGGCTACTTGAAGAGGAAACAAACCATAGAGACAAATCTGAGAACTCCTTCATTTTGTCAAGTTTCAAAGAGCTACTATAAACCATGTTGGATTTAGAGTTCCAAATTCATCTATTTATATAGGTGAGAACAGAGGGAAACCAAAATATAAAAACTGCTACTGTAGACGAACGCTTCAACCTAGAAGTACAAAATTTGGTGAGCCAGGTGGGATTTGTGTTCTGATCATTACCACCAAGTATCATCAAGATTGGGTGAAAAAATATTTGCTGGTATTTCGGAAACTCGTTATTTCTTAGAAGCTTCTCAACCCATCTCAATGAAAGTATATTTCCACAGTCTGTGCCTGGGGCTACTTGAAGAGGAAACAAACCATAGAGACAAATCTGAGAACTCCTTCATTTTGTCAAGTTTTCAAAGAGCTACTACAAACCATGTTGTATTTAGAGTTCCAAAATCATCTATCTATATAGGAGAGAACAGAGGGAAACCTAAATATAAAAACTGCTACTGTAGACGAACGCTTTCAATCTAGAAGAACAAAATATGGTGAGCCAAGTGGGATTTGTGTACTGATCATTACCAACAAGTATCATCAAGATTGGGTGAAAAAATATTTGCTGGTATTTCGGAAACTCGTAATTTCTTAGAAGCTAGGCAACCCCTCTCAATGAAAGTGCTTTTCCACACACTGTGCCTAAGGCTACTTGAAGAGGAAACAAACCATAGAGACAAAACTGAGAACTCCTTTATTTATCGAGTTTCAAAGAGGTACTACAAACCATGTTGGATTTAGAGTTCCAAATTCATCTATCTATATAGGAGAGAACAGAGGGAAACCTAAATATAAAACTGCTA
>NW_027511265.1:0-12500 GCF_048772815.1 Callospermophilus lateralis
ACGCGGCACCAGCGGCCCACACAGTGGCCCCACGCGCGCCAGAAGGCCCGGCCAAGGCCCAGCGGGAACCCTCCCCCGACTCGAAGGGGGGAGGCGTGGGCCGCGGTAGGCACAAAGAGCAGGCGCTCGGCCCCCACCCGCGGGGGGCCGGCGGACCCCTGCACTCCCAGACGGCGGGGAGGGGGGACTCTCGCCTACACACACCACCGACGGTAGCGTAGCGCAAAAGGCAGGGGGCGGCCAACGGGGGAATCCGGTACCCCCACACAAGGCACGCCCTTCACGGATCGCTAGAGAAACTTCCTCACTGAGGGTGGGCCGCACCCAACCCAGCCCCTCTGCCAACCGGCCGCCGAGACAACGAGGGGGGGATCTGCGGTACAGGCAAGCACAAGGCTTCTTGAGCGTTCGCGGCCGGGGACACCCAAAGCCCCATCGCCTCGGGGGCCCGACCGGCCCCAGCTCGGCGTCCCGCCACCATCGCTCACACGCCCGGGCAACGTCTCCTTCCTCCCACCGGAGAGAGGGAAGAGCGCCCGGGCGCCCGCTCGCCTAACACTCCCCACGCCACTCGGCGCTGGGGACGACAACGTGACACCCTCCCCCGGAGAGGGAACGGGCAACGCTGCCGAGCTTACCGCCTCGATCCCCCGAAAGAAGCAACACCGCTCTTCCCTTCAGGCACTCGCCTCGGAAACCCCCACGGACGGGGCGAGACCGACAGCGAGGCGGCGGCCGGCCGCGGCAGCGGCACTGGGATCGGGAGCAGCACACACCGGCTCAGCCTCAGGCACCTCAGGAAACAACCCGGAGCGCCCCAGGAGCACCGAAGCAGAGGCGCACCGTCGCGCCGAGGCAGCACGGTGGCAGCCCTCCCCGCGTCGGGGAGGGCCACACACACGGCCCTTGGCCGCCCAGAGGGGGCGGCGAGCGAGAAGCACCCGCTACGTCAGAGGACCCCAGGAGCGAGGTCGAGGCCGGATTCCGCACCCCCGCCCTTCCCCGCACCGCGAACGGGCGGGGAGGCAAGGCGAGGGGCCCGCGGGCAGGACGAGAAGAGTCGGCCCATTCGCCATGAATGTCCGTCCCTCGCCTGGCGCGGCTTTGGTCCAGCCCAGGAGAGCGCAAAGTCACCACATCGATCAGCAGAGTGGGCGGGAGAGGCCCAGGGAGCAGGGGGAGACCCGGCGAGGACCGCTTCTAAGAGGAGCCTGCTACGGCCTCGCCGGCCCCACACCCCAGGGAGAGCGGCCGACGACACGGAACGGGGAACGCCTGACACGCGGCTCGGAGCCATGGAAGCAAGCGTCGCCACGCCACCCTCGGTGCCCGCAGCGAGGAGCGCACGGGCGGTAAAGGACCACCCGCCACCTACCCCCGCCGCCCTCCGGCGCCAGAAGGCCGGCCGGCCAGAGGCGGCACCACCGCGAGGGCGCTCCAGGTGCGCCAAAGAGCCGTCGCACGCAGGCCCAGGCAAGCAGCTCAAGAGGGAACGGGTCCGGGCCACCCCATCAGCCCAGAGCCCCGCACGCACCCGGAGGCCCAAGCTCCCTCGCTCTGGCGTGTGCCGCCAGAGGACAACGTGTCAGCACCTACCCGATGGCAGAAAACGGCCAACTCGGGCCAAAACAATCGCGACCGGGGCAACGGGGAACAGTTCACTCACCACTGCCGCCTTCCCTGAACACAGTCACGGTCAGCGGACCGCGAAATCGAGCCCATCACCGAGATCCAGAGCCCCTAGGGACAACTGGTCGACCCTCGTTGACGAAGGCAAAGACAAGAGACGGGGACCGCCATCCCCAGCGAGCAGGACCGGGGGGGTGGGGTGGGGCGGACGGGGAACACGTCCGAAGGACGCCGGGCGTAGCCAACAGGACAAGCCCCGGGCAGCGGGCCCCCGAAGAGGCAATGCGGCAAGGCCGGGCGAGCACACCCGCCTGGCCCGCCCGGTGAAGCCCCGCAGCCCCGCGGCCAAAACCCGCGAGAGAGAGGGAGAGGAAGCGGGAGAAAAATAAGACAGAAGTCCCGGCGACCGACCCAGACCGGGCAAAGCGAAGCCCGTGGCGGCGAAGGAACCGCTCAGACTGCCACCCGAGGCGCCCGCGGCCCGGACCGTGCAGGGAGAGAAGACAACCGACACACACACACAGTAAGCCTGCAGGTCCAATATCCCGCCAACGGGCCACAACGGCCCAGCCCAGCGTGACCGAGACAGTTCCGCTGGCGCCGCCCAGCTCCTGGAACTCTGTCTCGGCCACCGCCGCCGAATATCACGCCTTGGAGACTTCCGATGATCCGACGCTCCTATAAAAGCGGCCACCAGGGGGAGCTCGACAACCGTCAACCAAATCAGGAGGAAGGGACGCGGAACCTCGGTCGGCGTCAGCGGGATCCGCTCCGCAGGGGTCGTAGAAAGTCACCCCCCGGACACGTCCCACCAGCCGGGTCGCCCCGCCAGGGCCCCCCCCCCACAGCGGCGGGCACGAGACGCAGGCAGATCGGCCCAGCACCCCTAGAGAATCCGGCGGGGGACACGGGCGGTGTGGGACTTCAAAACCGAAACCACCACGGTGGAGCCACTATTAGACAGGCAGACTAGCTGCTAGGCCACGGTCCGATCCATCCAGAGAATGGAGGAATTGACAGAAACATGTAAAAACCCGTCGAAATCGGTGGCTGGGGAATTTGATCTGCTGGTCTTTGGGCTCGGTGTTTCCGCCTGTTTCTGTACCAAAAAAAAAAAAAAAATGGGAAGATGAACAGCCTCTGAGAAACCTTCCTCCTCTGTGTCTGTGGTTCAGTGCCAGAGGGCCGGCCTAGCACATAGGAGGCACTGGGTTTGAGCCTTAGCGCGGCCTACAAAAAGGAACAAAGTCGAAAGAAGGCGTGCTGTCCACCTACAACTACTCTAAAAAAGAAAAAAAAAAAAAAAAAGAATACTGATCATAATAGGAAAAAGGATTCTTCCTTGGGGAGTTCTATTTTCTCTGCCTGGCCACGTTATCTTTTTTTTTTTTTTTTTTTTTTTTTTTTAAGAGAGAGTGAGAGAGAATTTCAATATTTACTTTTTTTTTTTTTTTTTTAACAACATCTTTGTTTGTATGTGTGCTGAGGACCAAACCCGGGCAACTGCAACTGCGCTACCAGCCCCCTTTTTAACTTTTACTTATTTTTCTTTTGTAAAGGCAGAGAGGAGGAGGGGGGGGGAGAGAGAGAGAGAGGGAAGAGGGGGGTGGAGAGAGAGAGAAGAGAGAGAGAGAGAGAGAGAGAGAGAGAGAGAATATTTTTTAATGTTTATTTTTCAGTATGCGGTGGGCACAACATCTTTATTTTATTTTACGTGGTGCTGAGGATCGAACCCAGCGCCCCGCGCATGCCGCGGGAGCGCATTACCACTTGAGGCACATCTCCAGCCCATTAATTCTTATTTGAATTTGTGTTTTTATTTACCTATTTATTTACCTGAGTAAGAAATGAGCATTTTCTTGAACCGAAAGTCATTTTCCACCGGGTCACAGAGCCAAATTTTACGTTTAGGCACATGGTAATAAGAAGCTGTAACAGGGCGCTAAGAGCGGCTGCCTTGGCTAAAAAGCGTGGGCCCTTGCCCCAGAGCGAAACAACAACGACAACGGGGGGGGGGGGGGGGGCAAAAAAAAAAAAAAAAAAGAATCAAACAAATAATGCAATCAATCGATGGGCCAAGGACCTGAACAGATACTTCTCAGAAGTGGATTATGACACTCCTATAAAAGCGGCCACCAGGGGGAGCTCGAAAACCGTCAACAAAATCAGGCGGAAGGGTCGGTGTCAGCGGGATCCGCTTCGCAGGGGTCGTAGAAAGTCACCTGGACACGTCCCACCAGCCGCCCCACCCCCACCCCGCCAGGGTGCCCCGCAGCAGCGGGAGGCGCCGGCAGTCTGCCCAGCACCCCCAGAGAATCCGGCGGGGGACACGGACGGTGTGGGACTTCAAAACCGAAACCACCACGGTGAAGCCACAATTAGACAGGCAGACTAGCTGCTAGGCCAAGGTTCGATCCATCCAGACAATGTAGGAATTGACAGAAACATGTCAAAATCAGTTTGAAATCGGTTGCTTGGGAATTTGATCTGCTTGTCTTTGGGCTTTGTGTTTCCTCCTTTTTCTGTACAAAAAAAAAAAAAAAAAAAAAATTGGAAGATGACCAGCCTCTGAGAATCCTTTCTTGTCTAGGGTCTGTCTGTGTCTTTGGGTCAGTAGCAGAGGGCCGGCCTGGCACAGAGTTTGAGCCTTAGCACGCCATACAAAAAGGAACAAATCATCGAACAAATCATCACAAGGATTCTTCCTTGTGAAGTTGTATTTTGTCTGTTTGACCGTTTTATCTTTTTTTTTTTTTTTTTTGTATCTTTATTTTTATTGATCTATCAATATCACAGAGCCAAATTTTACATTTAGACACTTGGTAATAAGAAGCTGTAACAGGGCTCTAAGAGAGGCTGCCTTGGCTAAAAAGCATGGTCTGTTGCCCTAGACTGAAACACCACATGCTCTGAGATAAATGAAGCTGGAGAAAAGTTGCAAGAGCACTTCATGGTGTTGTCAGTCTGGTGTTGTGGCTCAGTGGTACAGCACTTACCAAGTACGCATGAGGCACAGGGTCCAATCCCGGGCACCACATTGAAATCATCATCATCATCATCACCTAAATAAACAAAATAAACGTATGTATTTTTTTATCTGTTTGTTTATTTATTGGAGGAGGCCTGTAAGGAGGGATTGAACTCAGGGGCACTCACTGACTACTGAGCCACATCCCCTAGCCCTACCTATCTAGTATATTACTTAGAGACAGGGTCTCACTGAGTTGCTTAGTGTCTCACTTTTGCTGAGGGTGGCTTTAAACTCTGGATCCTCCTGTCTCAGCTGTGTGTGTGTGTGTGTGTGTGTGTGTGTGTGTGTGTGTGAGAGAGAGAGAGAGAGAGAGAGAGAGAGAGAAGCCTGTCTGGGATGACAGGCATAGGCCACTGTACCCAGTCACTTATTTATTTTATTTTTAGTATGACTTCAAGGTACACACAAGACAATCACTGCCAGGCGTAGGAGGAACATAGCACATTGATAAACACTCAGATCTTTGAGGAAGCATTAAACAATCTTAAGGTAGTGTGCAAGTCATTCAATAACCTCAAAATACCTACATGAGGGTTGGAATTGTAGCTCAGTGGTAGAGTGCTTGCCTTGCATTCGTGAGGCCCTGGGTTCAATCCTCAGCACCACATAAAAATAAATAAACAAAAATAAAGACATTGTGTCCATCAACAGCTATAACTAACTAACTAACTAACTAACTAACTAACTAACTAAATAAATAAATAAATACCTGCATGAAAACCACAGAGAATTAAAGGAAAAGATGGATAAATCTATTATGGCAAGGAGATGAGAACACTCGTCCCTTAGCAGCTGAGGACGACTTAGGCCATAAATAAATAATCAGGAACAAAGGACAGCAGAACTACATCAGGAACAACCCACACCTAATGGGCACGTTCAGAACACTGCAAGGCCACCACTACACAGCAGACATTCTTTTCAAGTGAATACGGAATGTTTACCAAAGTTGACCATAGAATGGAACATAAACCAAATCTCGACAAAGTCTAAAAGATGAAATCACACCACAACTCTTCTCTGAACAACACAAAAGTAAGCTGGAGGTCGTAGCATGTCGGCCACTGCCAGGATTCATTTCAAGAACGGGATGAAACCCAAAGAAAGTATAAACCTGTACATTCACAAATCTCAGGGAGAAATAGCCGCATCCATCTGTCACAAACTCTTGAGAGGGGCGGGTCAGGGGTCAAGGTGAGATTGAAATACCCAAATACCCCCAACAAAGTGCCAACTTTATCAAACCAGTAGCCTAGATAAAGCAGGTACTTGTACTACGCCTTCTCGGTGACATTGTGGGGTTTTTTTGGGTTTTTTTGGGGGGGGGGGAGGGGGAGGGGGGAGGGGAGCGGGGAAGGGTGGTTCCCGCCACTTTGGGTTCCTACCGCTTTGTCTGCAAGGGAAAATTTGTTTCCTGCCAGGCTGGGGTGCCAGTTATCAGGGCGGGGAAGTAAGATTCTTACACTAAACCGGGCTTGCTTGGGGCAGGTCTCAGTTCTGATTTACATAACAACAGGCAGGGCAAAGTCTCTCCCACTGCCCCTGAAGGAAGAAAAATGTGGCCTCTCCAGGCTGTTCACAATTCCCAACCTGTTTTAAGGGTCAGTTTGTCTCTCTAACTCTGCATTTATGCTGACCGATTGGTTTAAAACTACACTAAGAGGTTAATTTGAATATCATTTGTTTCAGAGCACTTGTTCAATGTGTCTACCAGCATTTAATTTCTCTCTCCTGATGTTCCTTAATAACCTGATTGCTTTGGCCTTCTTCTCCTGGATTATGTGTAACTTGCCCCCCTTTGGTATAAAAAGAAACCCAGGAGGAGATTGATCCTAAAGAAAAGGGGTGCTCCACTAAGTGAGAAACTGAAAATCAAGCGATTAAAAAGAGTTTGGTGTAGAGAAAGAGAGGGGTGTGTGTGTGTGTGTGTGTGTGTGTGTGTGTGTGTGTGTGTGTGTTATAGAGAGAGAAGGGGAGAGTCTCTTGTACTTCAGGGTTTTTGTCTGTCTGACTGTCTGTCTGTCTGTCTGTCTGTCTGTCTGTCTGTCTGTTTGTTGTCTAATAATTACAGTGTTTCAGTTGGAAGCTCTGCCCTGGGTAATTCTTTCCAGCTCTTAGAAAGTAGTAACTGTGGTTATGTTCATTTCTGTTAATGATCCATTCTTCCTGCCTTTTAAATTCATTGATCACCCAGAACTCCTGTGTTTGGGGCAGGAGGGGTCCAGGTGCTTGAGAGAATTTTTTTTTTTTTTTTTCCCCCTGTGTCATTGGAATGGAGATTTGGACCTCTGAGTAAGAGTAGAGTTTTCTAAGAGAAAAGAGAAGAGCTCTAAGGGAAAAGCAGGGGATTGGATTACCAAAAAAAAAAAAAAAAAAAAAAAAAAAAAAAAAAAAAAAAAAGCCTTTGGAAACCAAACTATTGTTAGGTAAAACTTCATCATCTGAAGTGGCACCCCCTTTCTCCACTGAAAAGTCTTAACTGGGCCTCTTCTGAAATCTTCACCCAGACTGGTTTTAGGTCTGTCAGCAAAAGAGTCTCTCTGTGCAAAAGAATTCAAGGTGGATAAACTTCCTATTTTCGTGTCGCCCTGTTTACTTGGCCACTGGCCGAGAAGATACCAGCACTCCAGGTGCTGGACACCCCGTTACTAGTTTTTCACAAACATGTCCAGAACAGTACTTTGAAGAAATGTGCAAACAAGGCCTCTGGCCTTGAGCTGGGCTTCACAGAGATGTCTACATGTTTAAGATACGAGAGGGTACCAACTGGACTCCATGGTAACAGCTGGCAGGGGGAGAGTAGACAGGGGAGAAGAAGCTCTCCCCTTCTCAGGTGTTGTCCTCCAAGGGTTAACATGCCCAGAACAGTGAGAGAAAAAGCTGCTTTTATGTGAACTTCTGCAGACCATGAATTTCTGAGCCCCTCCCCTTACATGCTGGGTATAAAACTCTGAAACTACCTGAACTTTGGGTTCAGGGGATTAATTCCTTACAGCAAAAGCCATCTTCTCTGAACCTGGCTGCAGCCAAATAAAACCGTTTTCCTGCTCTGTTCGGTCGGTGCCTTGCCTCATTTGTCCCTACAACAACACATCCATGCAAGGAAGACTTTATCAAACCAGTAGCCTAAGTAAAGCAGGTTCCAGGTTACTTTTTGCCACCACCGCCACCACCACCACCATGCATACCAATAATTTCTTCTGATTTTTTTTTTTTTTAATTACATACAAACAAATCAAAAACCATGAAAAGTATAAACTATGTTACTGAGAATCAAGAAGAGTCATTCACTCATGTAAATTCAGAAATTCGGTAAGGGTGGTTGTTGTTTCTGTCTGTTGCTGTTGTTGTCCTTTTTTGTCTTTTTTTTTTTTTTTTTTAATTTTTCTCCCAACTGTCAAATCAATTAAAGCGGGGTGGGGGGGTGGGGGGGGTGAGGTGGTGGTGGGTGTCAGAAAATGTAACAGGGGTCCACTTTATAGGCTTTGAGTATAAGTCTCACTGCTCAGCCACTGAGGCTCATGTTAAAACCCATATCCTTTTTCCTTTCTCTTTTCCCTACCCTCCCCCTCCCTAATCATAGGTGAAGCCATATTGACTTTCAGGGTGGGTTATCTGCCCATTGGCTAACAAATATTTAGAATTTTCATCCAGAAAATCACTTTTCTGTTTGATAACCTTGCTAGGCCTCCGATGGGTTAGAACAACAGAGTGTCAGCAGAGTCATCAGAGTTTTGTTGCTGTAAAGGTTCAGTTCTTATGTTTTCTTATTATAATAAATTCCCCCTCTTCCTTCTGAGATGCTTTGCCTCTGAGCAACACCCCCCCCCAACACCTATCCCCCCTTCTCTGTCTCTCTCTGTCTCTCTCTCTCTCTCTCTGTCTCTCCCCCCCCCCCTCTCTCTCTCTGTCGAGTTACCCCAGGGCTCCATAAGTTGCTGAGGCTGGGCTTAGTCTTGTGATTCTCCTGAATCACCCCACATCTCTGTCACTGGAGATGTGTGCACATCTGGGGACTAGAGTACTATGCTGTGCTGTGTCTGAGAGATTTTTTTATTATTAAAAAGTCGGTACACTTAAAGACATATAGGTTTCCTACATGAGAGGTCACCCTTTTTATTAGAACGTGTATTTTATCGAAGCTCTAAACTTATCCCATAGTCAGTGACACATGTGGAAGTTCTAACACATGCATTCGGTGTAACATTCAGATTTAGAAAAAAAAAAAAAAAAAAAAAAAAAAAAAAAAAAGAAAGAAAGAAAGAAAGAAAGAAAGAAAGAAAGAAAAGAAAACGAAAAGAGAAAGATCTGTGCTTGGGGCTGGGGATGTGGCTCAAGTGGTAGCATGCTCGCCTGGCATGCGTGCGGCCAGGGTTCGATCCTCAGCACCGCAAACAAATCAAGATGTTATATCCGCGGAAAACTAACTAACTAACTAACTAACTAAATAAATAAATATTAAAAAAATTCTCTCTCCCTGTCTCTCACTCTCACACTCTCTCTAAAAAATAATAAATAAATAAATAAAAAGATCTGTGCCATTAATGACCAGTTTTCACATCTGTTAGTTTTAATCGAAAAAGTAAGGGTTTGGGGATCATTTGTTGAAAGAACACTCCTGTACCAGGTGAGTGGCACTGTTTCCTGAATGCATAAGAGTATTTGTCCACTTGAGTCCAAGCTGTTCTCCTAGGTCCAACTGTTGGTGAGCAAAACACCACATCGTGGCAGTTATCTGGCCAGAGTCTGGCCAGAGCTGGTAGATTCTGAACTTGGCTTCCAAAGTCAAAGGTCAATGAATGTATGTAGGACTTCTAGGCAAGTGTGATGTGAAGATCTCTGGGCTTGTTATGCAATAAATGTGTCTGTGTTCCTTCAGCATAGAAGGAAATGTATTCATTCTAGAATGCAAAGCTTGGGCTAGGGTTTTAGCTCGGTAGTAGAGCACTTGCCTGGGACGTGTGGGGCGCTGGATTCCATCCTGAGCACCACAGAACCCAAAACAAAGGGACAAACAAGTAAATAAGGTAAAGATAGTGTGTCCATCCATCTACAGCTCAAAAAATTAAAGGTATGGGTTGGGGGTTCATGTCGATCCTCCCCCGCCCACCCCCAAGAGGATCAGGAGGAGGTTGAGAGAAGGATCGTAAACTCATAGCGAAAGTAACCTCGCGAGGAGACCCCTGTCTCCCAAAGAAAAGTTGTGATAGTAAAAGCAAATGGGACTCCGTTTTGTTTTATGTCCCCATTCTGTAAAACAACCAGGCCAAGTAGAAGGGTCATGACTGACGCAAGATGTTCTTTTCCTTGTGCTATAGAAACCTTTAAGAGTAAGGAACTACCTAATGGGACATTGTTTCTGTAACTAGCCCATAAAAGGGGGAGCGGGGGGGGGGGGGGGGGGGGCTAAGCTTCTGTCACTGGAGTGGCTAGGCTGATTGTGATTGGCTGAGCGTCCCTCCGCCTGACTTCACTCTCCCGCTTCTGTAACATGGCTTGCTTGCATTAGCTAGACGCCCCCTCCCCCCAAAACGTCCCTTTTGCAGGTTTGAGGCTTATAAGGGGCACCCTTGCAATTGTTTGGGGCTGGCCAGGGGAACAGCTTTATGTTCTTCTGCTCAGTCGCCACTAGTTGTGCTTTAATAAAGGCTTGATTCCTTTATAACGTGAGTGGTCTGGAAGTCAGTTTTTGAAACCCCGGGACCAAGCTTTAACTAGAACGCAAGCAAGCCAGAAAACAAATGAATAGATAGATGATAGATAGATAGATAGATAGATAGATAGATAGATAGATAGATAAATTGAATATGGGGATGTGGCTCAGTCAGTGGTCAAGTGAGTGCTTCTGGGTTCAACTCATAAATCAATGGATTTACCAAAAATATATAAAAATATCTGTATAAAAAGGGGATGTTGGTTTAGCTCAGTGGTAAACTGTGTCTGTGTTCAGTCCCCAGTTCCAGGCTCCAGGCAGAAACCAGCCCCTGTGTGAGGGGCTGGTTTCTGGTTCCATCCCCACCAAGGAAACCCTGACATGAGTATGGGGAGCCATATTTGTCTATTGGATGCCAAGGGTAGAGTGATTTCCATCTTGATCTTCCCCCCACCACCACCACCTCTGTCTGTGTGAGCAAGGTCTCTTCTAGTGTCTGGATTTTATTTATTTACCTATTTATGTATGTATGTATGTATGTATGTATGTATGTATGTATGTATTTAAACAATGCCTTTATGTTATTAATTTCTTTTTATCTGGAGCTGAGGATCTAACCCAGGGCCTCGAATATGCTAGGCGACCACTCTAACGCTGAGATATAAAGGACCCCAGCGCATCCCAGCCCATCCCAGCCCAGCACAGAGTCTTTGAGATGAGATTTTATTGCCTGTTTTGGTTGTTTGAGTCTGTCTTTGTTCACTACTTTTGTTTCTTTTGTGATGCTAGGCTGGGGAAGAAACCCAGGGCCTTGGGCATTGGTCCACAAAGGGTCTTGATTGCTGGGCAACACCCTCACCTTTTTTTCCTTTGTCTCTTCCCTTCCCCAGAAAGTAAACCCAGGAAGGGCCTCCCTCTCCTTCCCCCAGGCCCAAATCCATCCTGTTTGGGTTTTGGGCTCAGACAGGTACACACTAGACAGACAGACAGACAGACAGACACACACACACACACACACACACACACACACACACACACGGGAAACATCACTGTTTTATTTTTGTTCGTTTCTCTCTTAACCTCATCCAGGCCCTCCCTCATAACTCTCAGGGGCGGGGGGGGGGGGGGGGGGAGGTGTTTACTATGGACCTCTGGTGGTGACAGCCTTGGGAGGGACTACTACTGGGGAATTGGAGTGAGTGGGATGGGGGAAGTGGGGATTATAGTTGAAATTCCAAGGGTCGGGCAGAGGCACAGAAGCTATCTCCTAGGTGGGGCATGTTAAAGGCTAAGGAACGTGATCAGATACCAGGGGTGAAAGCGGTATGTCCTCCCCACCCCCCAGTGCTTCCAGGACTTTACTGTAGGGGGGGGGGGGAGAAGAAGCGGGAGTACAACTGCACTGAGGCCCGTGCCCATCTGTCTTTCCAGGGACTCAGTAGGCTGAGGGAAGAGAGGAAGATATGACGCAGCTGCTTGCAGCGTAGTGATCTGTATATGGATATAGATATAGATATCTAAGTCTGTCAGTCTGTCTGTCTATCTATCTATCTATCTATGTATCTATGTCTATACATGTAGATAGATTATATCTAAACTGGAAATGGAACTCAGGCAGGCCTTCCAAAATGACGGTAGCTTTGCGCCACCTAGCGTTCAGTGACTGCAACTAACGAGGCTGCTTTTCTCAGACCGCAGAGCACTCACTGTGAACTCCCAAGTTCCACAGGGTGGAAACCCGTCGCTATGCGCATCCACGTGTATATGCTTGTGTTTCTGACCCGGTGGCGAGATGAGATCCGACTGAAGAAGCCAAGCAAACCTAAAACGTGTGTCCCACCTTCACCACTCCTAAGTGTGGTGGATTAGCCGACTGAGAAAGGCCTTAGGGGAGGGAGCAGCTTCGGTCCGATAGGGGACAGTTGGGGAAGGCAAGGACCCTGAGTAACTGCACAGTTGCTCTGGGATCCAATTTTACCTGTAGACCTACTCGGCGCTACATAAACCTCAGCCAGCCAGCCAGCCAGCCAGCCAGCCAGCCAGCCAGCCAGCCAGCCAGCCTGTGCTGCATTTTGTCCTGTCTTTATTGGTATTAGGTATTTTCCAGAAGAAATGGGGGGGGGGGGGATTTCCCATCTCGTGTCAAGAGTCTCCCGGGGACTGAATCCTCCTTGTCCACGCTTTCCT
>NW_027511265.1:25000-26848 GCF_048772815.1 Callospermophilus lateralis
GCACAACCGACCCCGACCCCTCCCCGCACGCCCGCAGCGAGGCGGGGCGGACCCCTCTCTCTCCGCCCGCCCGACGGAACCCGGGCGGCAGACCGCGGAGCCGGCGAGAGGGAGGGCACGCGGACCGAACAGCCTCGCCCCCCACGGTGGCGGAGCAGACACCCGGCAGTCGGGCGCACGAGGGTCGGCCCGGGCGCGGGACCGAGGGAGAACCCCGACGGCCACGGCCGCGGCGGCCACCGCGGGAAACCCACGCGGCGCGGCGTGCACGGGAGCGAGACGGGGGCGCGCCCGGGGCGGGCCGTGACCCACCCCGGACGGTACCGCCCGAACCGCACACGCCATCACGCGCGCGCGAGGACGAGGGGAGGGAGCGCCAGAGACGCACGACTCCCCACGAACCCAACGGTGGCACAAGAGCCGCCCCGCGGACCAGGCCGCCGCGCTCGCGCGGACGGGGACGGGGGTGCGAGTGGTTCGGGGCGATGCCCTTCCCCACCTCCCCTGCCCCGCCCGGGGAACGGCGCGGCGGCGCGACCGGGGAACGACTCACCGCGACCGGACCAGGTCGTGGCCGGACACGCGCACCCGAGCGGCACAACCCTCGCGCGGCACCGAGCGGGTGACCGGCGCCCCGCGGGGGCGGGGGTGGCAGACCCGTCGTCCCCCACACCCAAGCGCCGGCACACGACGACGCCGTCGCCAGCGGACAAGCGGCGGTGGCGGCCAGGAGACGGGGGCCGCGGCGGGCCCCCCGTGGGAGCGAACTCGCGAAGGGGCGAGAGAGCGGGCGGGCCAAGGCCCGAAGAGACCAGACGGGGACGGGCCGGCCGCCCGAGGAGGCGGCGGCTGCAGCCGGCGTGGGGAGCGGCGCGCGCCAGAAGGGCGGCGGGAAACGGGAGAGGGCACCTGCCGACCCGCGGAGGAGCCCCGCCCGGAGAGAGCTGGCCGAGCCGCGCGGGCGCACCGGCCGGACAAACCCAGGGCGGCACGCGGTGTATCACCGCCAGCGCGCACACCAGGCGCACGGGCGGTCCCGCGTGGCCCCGGACGAGCCGCCGGCCGGGTTCCCTTCATCAGCCAACCTCCCGGGAGGGCCCTCGCGGGGGACAGGGCCCCACCGCCCCACCGCCGTCGCAAGAGGCGGGGAAGCCCCCGAACCCTCAACCCGCACACCGTGACGAGCATCCCCAACGACAACCGCCCGACCAGCGTGCCCACCGCCACACCCGGTACACGCCCGGGAGGGGGCGGCAGCGCGGCCGCGACCGGCCAGCCGGGGGGAGGCCCGGCGGAGGCGAGGAGGGGGCCACAACCCCGCCCGGATGGAGGGCGCGCCGGAGGCGGCGAGGGGCAAAGAAACGCGGAAAGGAAACCGGGGAGAAGACCTCGGGCACAGAGTCGGGCCGCCAGGAAAACAAGCGGGATCCCACCGCCACACGCGAGGGCGGTCCCGCACCGCCTGCGACGCCAACCCGGCCTCCGGCCCCACCCCCGGAACCTCCCACGAGACCCGCCGCCCCGCCACCACAGGGTGGCCCTCCACGCGACGAGACGCGCGCCTGGCCTCCAAACGCCAGCATGCAACGCCACAACCTCGGGCCAGACGAGTCCCACGACCTGGGCCTCTCCAGCTCCAGGGTCCACTCGCTCACCACACCGCCCGCGGAACGCTCCCAGGGGGGCCGCGGCGGCCGCGCCCCGGGCCAGCGCACACGCACGCAGGTCGCCCGCCGGCTCGGGACCGGGAGCGGGCAGAGGGACACTCGCAGCGGGCGCGGGGGAAAGAGGGACGCGGCCCCTCAACCCCCGGCCGCGCGAACAGCGCCCCACCGCCACCGCGCATAC
>NW_027511266.1:0-26846 GCF_048772815.1 Callospermophilus lateralis
TCTAAATCAAGCACGGTTTGTGCTAGCCCATTGAAACTAGACACAATGAAGTAGTTCTAAGTTCTATCTGTATGGTTTGTTTCCTCTTGAAGTAGCCCTACGAGGGAGTTGTGAAACACACTTTCGTTTGAAACGGGTTGCCAAGCTTCCAAAAATCTATGAGTGTCCTGAAATCTCAGCATATGTTTTTTTACGCAATCTTGAAGATACTTGGTGATAATGAGCAGTACACCAATCCCGCTGGCTTCAGCAAATTTCGTTCTTCTACGTTGAAGCATTCGTTGGCAGTAAGAGTTTGAATTTTCAGGTTTCACTCTGTTTTCTCCTATATTGATAGATGAATTTGGAACTCCAAATCAAACACGGTTTGTGCTAGCCCCTTGAAACTTGACACAATAAAGTAGTTCTAAGTTCTATCTGTATGGTTTGTTTCCTCTTGAAGTAGCCCCAGGAGGGAGTTGTGAAACACACTTTTGTTTGAAACGGGTTGCAAAGCTTCCAAAAAACTACGAGTGTCCTGAAATCTCAGCATATGTTTTTTCACCCAATCTTGAAGATACTTGGTGATAATGAGCAGTAAACCAATCCCACTGGGTTCAGCAAATTTCGTTCTTCTAGGTTGAAGCATTCGTTGGCAGTAAGAGTTTGAATTTTCAGGTTTCACTCTGTTTTCTCCTATACTGATAGATGAATTTGGAACTCCAAATCAAACACGGTTTGTGCTAGCCCCTTGCAACTGGACACAATAAAGTAGTTCTAAGTTCTATCTGTATGGTTTGTGTCCAATTGAAGTTTCCCTAGGAGGGAGTGGTGAAACATACTTTCGTTTGGAAGAGGTTGCCAAGCTTCCAAAATACTACGAGTTTCCTGAAATCTCAGCATATGTTTTTTCACCCAATCTTGAAGATACTTGGTGGTAATGAGCAGTACACCAATCCCACTTGGCTCAGCAAATTTCGTTCTTCTAGGTTGAAGCATTCATTTGCAATAAGAGTTTGAATTTTCAGGTTTCACTCTGTTTTCTCCTATAATGATACATGAATTTGGAACTCTAAATCAAGCACGGTTTGTGCTAGTCCCTTGAAACTTGACACAATAAAGTAGTTCTAAGTTCTATGTGTACGGTTTTTTTCCTCTTGAAGTAGCCCTAGGAGGGAGTGGTTAAACACACTTTCATTTGAAACGGGTTGCCAAGCTTCCAAAAAACTACGAGTGTCCTGAAATCTCAGCATAAGGTTTTTCACCCAATCTTGAAGGTACTTGGTGGTAATGAGCAGTACACCAATCCCACTTGGCTCAGCAAATTTCGTTCTTCTTGGTTTGAAGCATTCGTTTGCAATAAGAGTTTGAATTTTCAGGTTTCACTCTGTTTTCTCCTATATTGATACATGAATTTGGAACTCTAAATCAAGCACGGTTTGTGCTAGCCCCTTGAAACTTGACACAATGAAGTAGTTCTAAGTTCTATCTGTATGGTTTGTTTCCTCTTGAAGTAGCCCTAGGAGGGAGTTGTGAAACACACTTTCGTTTAAAACGGGTTGCAAAGCTTCCAAAAAACTACGAGTGTCCTGAAATCTCAGCTTATGTTTTTTCACCCAATCTTGAAGATACATGGTGATAATGAGCAGTACACCAATCCCACTGGGTTCAGCAAATTTCGTTCTTCTAGGTTGAAGCATTCGTTGGCAGTAAGAGTTTGAATTTTCAGGTTTCACTCTGTTTTCTCCTATATTGATAGATGAATTTGGATCTCCATATCAAACACGGTTTGTGCTAGCCCCTTGAACCTTGACACAATAAAGTAGTTCTAAGTTCTATCTGTATGGTTTGTTTCCAATTGAAGTTTCCCTAGGAGGGAGTGGTGAAACACACTTTCGTTTGGAAGAGGTTGCCAAGCTTCCAAAATACTACGAGTGTCCTGAAATATCAGCATATGTTTTTTCACCCAAACTTGAAGATACTTGGTGATAATGAGCAGTACACCAATCCCACTGGGTTCAGCAAATTTCGTTCTTCTAGGTTGAAGCATTCGTTGGCAGTAAGTGTTTGAATTTTCAGGTTTCACTCTGTTTTCTCCTATATTGATAGATGAATTTGGAACTCCAAATCAAACACGGTTTGTGCTAGCCCCTTAAACTTGACACAATAAAGTAGTTCTATGTTCTATCTGTATGGTTTGTGTCCAATTGAAGATTCCCTAGGAGAGAGTGGTGAAACACACTTTCGTTTGGAAGAGGTTGCCAAGCTTCCAAAATACTACGAGTTTCCTGAAATCTCAGTATATTTTTTTCACCCAATCTTGAAGATACTTGGTGGTAATGAGCAGTACACCAATCCCACTTGGCTCAGCAAATTTCGTTCTTCTAGGTTGAAGCATTCGTTGGCAGTAAGAGTTTGAATTTTCAGGTTTCACTCTGTTTTCTCCTATATTGATACATGAATTTGGAACTCTAAATCAAGCACGGTTTGTGCTAGCCCCTTGAAACTTGACACAATTAAGTAGTTCTAAGTTCTATGTGTATGGTTTGTTTCCTCTTGAAGTAGCCCTAGGAGGGAGTGGTGAAACACACTTTCGTTTGAAACGGGTTGCCAAGCTTCCAAAATACTACGAGTGTCCTGAAATCTCAGCATATGTTTTTTCACCCAATCTTGAAGATACTTGGTGCTAATGAGCAGTACACCAATCCCAATTGGCTCAGCAAATTTCGTTCTTCTAGGTTGAAGCATTCGTTTGCAATAAGAGTTTGAATTTTCAGGTTTCACTCTGTTTTCTCCTATATTGATACATGAATTTGGAACTCTAAATCAAGCAGGGTTTGTGCTAGCCCCTTGAAACTTGACACAATGAAGTAGTTCTAAGTTCTATCTGTATGGTTTGTTTCCTCTTGAAGTAGCCCTAGGAGGGAGTGGTGAAACACACTTTCGTTTGAAACGGGTTGCCAAGCTTCCAAAAAACTACGAGTGTCCTGAAATCTCAGCATATGTTTTTTCACCCAATCTTGAAGATACTTGGTGATAATGAGCAGTACACCAATCCCACTGGGATCAGCAAACTTCGTTCTTCTAGGTTGAAGCATTCATTGGCAGTAAGAGTTTGAATTTTCAGGTTTCACTCTGTTTTCTCCTATATTGATAGATGAATTTGGAACTCCAAATCAAACACGGTTTGTACTAGCCCCTTGAAACTTGACACAATAAAGTAGTTCTCAGTTCTATCTGTATGGTTTGTGTCCAATTGAAGTTTCCCTAGGAGGGAGTGTTGAAACACACTTTCGTTTGGAAGAGGTTGCCAAGCTTCCAAAATACTACGAGTGTCCTGAAATCTCAGCATATGTTTTTTCACCCAATCTTGAAGATACCTGGTGGTAATCAGCAGTACACCAATCCCACTTGGCTCAGCAAATTTCGTTCTTCTAGGTTGAAGCATTCGTTGGCAATAAGAGTTTGAATTTTCAGGTTTCACTCTGTTTTCTCCTATATTGATACATGAATTTGGAACTCTAAATCAAGCACGGTTTGTGCTAGCCCCTTGAAACTTGACACAATAAAGTAGTTCTAAGTTCTATGTGTACGGTTTGTTTCCTCTTGAAGTAGCCGTAGGAGGGAGTGGTGAAACACACTTTCGTTTGAAACGGGTTGCCAAGCTTCCAAAAAACTACGAGTGTCCTGAAATCTCAACATATGTTTTTTCACCCAATCTTGAAGATACTTGGTGATAATGAGCAGTACACCAATCCCACTGGGTTCAGCAAATTTCGTTCTTCTAGGTTGAAGCATTCGTTGGCAGTAAGAGTTTGAATTTTCAGGTTTCACTCTGTTTTCTCCTATATTGATAGATGAATTTGGAACTCCAAATCAAACACGGTTTGTGCTAGCCCCTTGAAACTGGACACAATAAAGTAGTTCTAAGTTCTATCTGTATGGTTTGTGTCCAATTGAAGATTCCCTAGGAGGGAGTGGTGAAACACACTTTCGTTTTAAGAGGTTGCCAAGCTTGCAAAATACTACGAGTGTCCTGAAATCTCAGCATATGTTTTTTCACCCAATCTTGAAGATACTTGGTGATAATGAGCAGTACACCAATCCCACTGGGTTCAGCAAATTTCGTTCTTCTAGGTTGAAGCATTCGTTGGCAGTAAGAGTTTGAATATTCAGGTTTCACTCTGTTTTCTCCTATATTGATAGATGAATTTGGAACTCCAAATCAAACACGGTTTGTGCTAGCCCCTTGAAACTGGACACAATAAAGTAGTTCTAAGTTCTATCTGTATGGTTTGTGTCCAATTGAAGTTTCCCTAGGAGGGAGTGGTGAAACACACTTTCGTTTGGAAGAGGTTTCCAAGCTTCCAAAATACTACGAGTGTCCTGAAATCTCAGCATATGTTTTTTCACCCAATCTTGAAGGTACTTGGAGGTAATGAGCAGTACACCAATCCCACTTGGCTCAGCAAATTTCGTTCTTCTAGGTTAAAGCATTCGTTTGCAATAGGAGTTTGAATTTTCAGGTTTCACTCTGTTTTCTCCTATATTGATACATGAATTTGGAACTCTAAATCAAGCACGGTTTGTGCTAGCCCCTTGAAACTTGACACAATAAAGTAGTTCTAAGTTCTATGTGTACGGTTTGTTTCCTCTTGAAGTAGCCCTAGGAGGGAGTGGTGAAACACACTTTCGTTTGAAACGGGTTGCCAAGCTTCCAAAAAACTACGAGTGTCCTGAAATCTCAGCATATGTTTTTTCACCCAATCTTGAAGATACTTGGTGATAATGAGCAGTACACCAATCCCACTTGGCTAAGCAAATTCCGTTCTTCTAGGTTGAAGCATTCGTTTGCAATAAGAGTTTGAAATTTCAGGTTTCACTCTGTTTTCTCCTATATTGATACATGAATTTGGAACTCTAAATCAAGCACGGTTTGTGCTAGCCCCTTGAAACATGACACAATGAAGTTGTTCTAAGTTCTATCTGTATGGTTTGTGTCCAATTGAAGTTTCCATAGGAGGGAGTGGTGAAACACACTTTCGTTTGGAAGAGGTTGCCAAGCTTCCAAAATACTACGAGTGTCCTGAAATGTCAGCATATGTTTTTTCACCCAATCTTGAAGATACTTGGTGGTAATGAGCAGTACACCAATTCCACTTGGCTCAGCAAATTTCGTTCTTCTAGGTTGAAGCATTCGTTTGCAATAAGAGTTTGATTTTCAGGTTTCACTCTGTTTTCTCCTATATTGATACATGAATTTGGAACTCTAAATCAAGCAGGGTTTGTGCTAGCCCCTTGAAACTTGACACAATAAAGTAGTTCTAAGTTCTATGTGAACGGTTTGTTTCCTCTTGAAGTAGCCCTAGAAGGGAGTGGTGAAACACACTTTCGTTTGAAACTTGTTGCCAAGCTTCCAAAAAACTACGAGTGTCCTGAAATCTCAGCATATGTTTTTTCACCCAATCTTGAAGATACTTGGTGATAATGAGCAGTACACCAATCCCACTGGGTTCAGCAAATTTCGTTCTTCTAGGTTTAAGCATTCGTTTGCAATAAGAGTTTGAATTTTCAGGTTTCTCTCTGTTTTCTCCTATATTGATACATGAATTTGGAACTCTAAATCAAGCACGGTTTGTGCTAGCCCCTTGAAACTTGACACAATGAAGTAGTTCTAAGTTCTATCTGTATGGTTTGTTTCCTCTTGAAGTAGCCCTAGGAGGGAGTGGTGAAACACACTTTCGTTTGAAACGGGTTGCCAAGCTTCCAAAAAACTACGAGTGTCCTGAAATCTCAGCATATGTTTTTTCACCCAATCTTGAAGATACTTGGTGATAATGAGCAGTACACCAATCCCACTGGGATCAGCAAACTTCGTTCTTCTAGGTTGAAGCATTCATTGGCAGTAAGAGTTTGAATTTTCAGGTTTCACTCTGTTTTCTCCTATATTGATAGATGAATTTGGAACTCCAAATCAAACACGGTTTGTGCTAGCCCCTTGAAACTTGACACAATAAAGTAGTTCTAAGTTCTATCTGTATGGTTTGTTTCCTCTTGAAGTAGCCCTAGGAGGGAGTGGTGAAACACACTTTCGTTTGGAAGAGGTTGCCAAGCTTCCAAAATACTACGAGTGTCCTGAAATCTCAGCATATGTTTTTTCACCCAATCTTGAAGATACTTGGTGATAATGAGCAGTACACCAATCCCACTGGGTTCAGCAAATTTCGTTCTTCTAGGTTGAAGCATTCGTTGGCAGTAAGAGTTTGAATTTTCAGGTTTCACTCTGTTTTCTCCTATATTGATAGATGAATTTGGAACTCCAAATCAAACACGGTTTGGGCTAGCCCCTTGAAACTTGACACAATAAAGTAGTTCTAAGTTCTATCTGTATGGTTTGTGTCCAATTGAAGTTTCCCTAGGAGGGAGTGGTGAAAGACACTTTCGTTTGGAAGAGGTTGCCAAGCTTCCAAAATACTACGAGTGTCCTGAAATCTCAGCATATGTTTTTTCACCCAATCTTGAAGATACTTGGTGGTAATGAGCAGTACACTAATCCCACTTGGCTCAGCAAATTTCGTTCTTCTAGGTTGAAGCATTCGTTTGCTAAGAGTTTGAGTTTTCAGGTTTCACTCTGTTTTCTCCTATACTGATACATGAATTTGGAACTCTAAATCAAGAACGGTTTGTGCTAGCCCCTTGAAACTTGACACAATAAAGTAGTTCTAAGTTCTATCTGTATGGTTTGTGTCCAAGTGAAGTTTCCCTAGGAGGGAGTGGTGAAACACACTTTCGTTTGGAAGAGGTTGCCAAGCTTCCAAAATACTACGAGTGTCCTGAAATCTCAGCATATGTTTTTTCACCCAATCTTGAAGATACTTGGTGGTAATGAGCAGTACACCAATCCCACTTGGCTCAGCAAATTTCGTTCTTCTAGGTTGAAGCATTCGTTTGCAATAAGAGTTTGAATTTTCAGGTTTCACTCTGTTTTCTCCTATATTGATACATGAATTTTGGAACTCTAAATCAAGCACGGTTTGTGCTAGCCCCTTGAAACTTGACACAATGAAGTAGTTCTAAGTTCTATCTGTATGGTTTGTTTCCTCTTGAAGTAGCCCTAGGAGGGAGTTGTGAAACACACTTTCCTTTGAAATGGGTTGCCAAGCTTCCAAAAAATCTACGAGTGTCCTGAAATCTCAGCATATGTTTTTTCACCCAATCTTGAAGATACTTGGTGATAATGAGCAGTACACCAATCCCACTGGGTTCAGCAAATTTCGTTCTTCTAGGTTGAAGCATTCGTTGGCAGTAAGAGTTTGAATTTTCAGGTTTCACTCTGTTTTCTCCTATATTGATAGATGAATTTGGAACTCCAAATCAAACACGGTTTGTGCTAGCCCCTTGAAACTGGACACAATAAAGTAGTTCTAAGTTCTATCTGTATGGTTTGTGTCCAATTGAAGTTTCCCTAGGAGGGAGTGGTGAAACACACTTTCGTTTGGAAGAGGTTGCCAAGCTTCCATAATACTACGAGTGTCCTGAAATCTCAGCATATGTTTTTTTCACCCAATCTTGAAGATACTTGGTGGTAATGAGCAGTACACCAATCCCACTTGGCTCAGCAAATTTCGTTCTTCTAGGTTGAAGCATTCGTTTGCAATAAGAGTTTGAATTTTCAGGTTTCACTCTGTTTTCTCCTATATTGATACATGAATTTGGAACTCTAAATCAAGCACGGTTTGTGCTAGCCCCTTGAAACTTGACACAATAAAGTAGTTCTAAGTTCTATGTGTACGGTTTGTTTCCTCTTGAAGTAGCCCTAAAAGGGAGTGGTGAAACACACTTTCGTTTGAAACGGGTTGCCAAGCTTCCAAAATACTACGAGTGTCCTGAAATCTCAGCATATGTTTTTTCACCCAATCTTGAAGATACTTGGTGGTAATGAGCAGTACACCAATCCCACTTGGCTCAGCAAATTTCGTTCTTCTAGGTTGAAGCATTCGTTTGCAATAAGAGTTTGAATTTTCAGGTTTCACTCTGTTTTCTCCTATATTGATACATGAATTTGGAACTCTAAATCAAGCACGCTTTGTGCTAGCCCCTTGAAACTTGACACAATGAAGTAGTTCTAAGTTCTATCTGTATGGTTTGTTTCCTCTTGAAGTAGCCCTAGGAGGGAGTGGTGAAACACTATCGTTTGAAACGGGTTTCCAAGCTTCCAAAAAACTACGAGTGTCCTGAAATCTCAGCATATGTTTTTTCACCCAATCTTGAAGATACTTGGTGATAATGAGCAGTACACCAATCCCACTGGGATCAGCAAACTTCGTTCTTCTAGGTTGAAGCATTCATTGGCAGTAAGAGTTTGAATTTTCAGGTTTCACTCTGTTTTCTCCTATATTGATAGATGAATTTGGAACTCCAAATCAAACACGGTTTGTGGTAGCCCCTTAAAACTTGACACAATAAAGTAGTTCTAAGTTCTATCTGTATGGTTTGTTTCCTCTTGAAGTAGCCCTAGGAGGGAGTGGTGAAACACACTTTCGTTTGGAAGAGGTTGCCAAGCTTCCAAAATACTACGAGTGTCCTGAAATCTCAGCATATGTTTTTTCACCCAATCTTGAAGATACTTGGTGATAATGAGCAGTACACCAATCCCACTGGGTTCAGCAAATTTCGTTCTTCTAGGTTGAAGCATTCGTTTGCTAAGAGTTTGAGTTTTCAGGTTTCACTCTGTTTTCTCCTATACTGATACATGAATTTGGAACTCTAAATCAAGAACGGTTTGTGCTAGCCCCTTGAAACTTGACACAATAAAGTAGTTCTAAGTTCTATCTGTATGGTTTGTGTCCAAGTGAAGTTTCCCTAGGAGGGAGTGGTGAAACACACTTTCGTTTGGAAGAGGTTGCCAAGCTTCCAAAATACTACGAGTGTCCTGAAATCTCAGCATATGTTTTTTCACCCAATCTTGAAGATACTTGGTGGTAATGAGCAGTACACCAATCCCACTTGGCTCAGCAAATTTCGTTCTTCTAGGTTGAAGCATTCGTTTGCAATAAGAGTTTGAATTTTCAGGTTTCACTCTGTTTTCTCCTATATTGATACATGAATTTGGAACTCTAAATCAAGCACGGTTTGTGCTAGCCCCTTGAAACTTGACACAATGAAGTAGTTCTAAGTTCTATCTGTATGGTTTGTTTCCTCTTGAAGTAGCCCTAGGAGGGAGTTGTGAAACACACTTTCCTTTGAAATGGGTTGCCAAGCTTCCAAAAATCTACGAGTGTCCTGAAATCTCAGCATATGTTTTTTCACCCAATCTTGAAGATACTTGGTGATAATGAGCAGTACACCAATCCCACTGGGTTCAGCAAATTTCGTTCTTCTAGGTTGAAGCATTCGTTGGCAGTAAGAGTTTGAATTTTCAGGTTTCACTCTGTTTTCTCCTATATTGATAGATGAATTTGGAACTCCAAATCAAACACGGTTTGTGCTAGCCCCTTGAAACTGGACACAATAAAGTAGTTCTAAGTTCTATCTGTATGGTTTGTGTCCAATTGAAGTTTCCCTAGGAGGGAGTGGTGAAACACACTTTCGTTTGGAAGAGGTTGCCAAGCTTCCATAATACTACGAGTGTCCTGAAATCTCAGCATATGTTTTTTCACCCAATCTTGAAGATACTTGGTGGTAATGAGCAGTACACCAATCCCACTTGGCTCAGCAAATTTCGTTCTTCTAGGTTGAAGCATTCGTTTGCAATAAGAGTTTGAATTTTCAGGTTTCACTCTGTTTTCTCCTATATTGATACATGAATTTGGAACTCTAAATCAAGCACGGTTTGTGCTAGCCCCTTGAAACTTGACACAATAAAGTAGTTCTATGTTCTATGTGTACGGTTTGTTTCCTCTTGAAGTAGCCCTAAAAGGGAGTGGTGAAACACACTTTCGTTTGAAACCGGTTGCCAAGCTTCCAAAATACTACGAGTGTCCTGAAATCTCAGCATATGTTTTTTCACCCAATCTTGAAGATACTTGGTGGTAATGAGCAGTACACCAATCCCACTTGGCTCAGCAAATTTCGTTCTTCTAGGTTGAAGCATTCGTTTGCAATAAGAGTTTGAATTTTCAGGTTTCACTCTGTTTTCTCCTATATTGATACATGAATTTGGAACTCTAAATCAAGCACGCTTTGTGCTAGCCCCTTGAAACTTGACACAATGAAGTAGTTCTAAGTTCTATCTGTACGGTTTGTTTCCTCTTGAAGTAGCCCTAGGAGGGAGTGGTGAAACACTATCGTTTGAAACGGGTTTCCAAGCTTCCAAAAAACTACGAGTGTCCTGAAATCTCAGCATATGTTTTTTCACCCAATCTTGAAGATACTTGGTGATAATGAGCAGTACACCAATCCCACTGGGATCAGCAAACTTCGTTCTTCTAGGTTGAAGCATTCATTGGCAGTAAGAGTTTGAATTTTCAGGTTTCACTCTGTTTTCTCCTATATTGATAGATGAATTTGGAACTCCAAATCAAACACGGTTTGTGGTAGCCCCTTAAAACTTGACACAATAAAGTAGTTCTAAGTTCTATCTGTATGGTTTGTGTCCAATTGAAGTTTCCCTAGGAGGGAGTGGTGAAACACACTTTCGTTTTGAAGAGGTTGCCAAGCTTGCAAAATACTACGAGTGTCCTGAAATCTCAGCATATGTTTTTTCACCCAATCTTGAAGATACTTGGTGATAATGAACAGTACACCAATCCCACTGGGTTCAGCAAGTTTCGTTCTTCTAGGTTGAAGCATTCGTTAGCAGTAAGAGTTTGAATTTTCAGGTTTCACTCTGTTTTCTCCTATATTGATAGATGAATTTGGAACTCCAAATCAAACATGGTTTGTGCTAGCCCCTTGAAACTTGACACAATAAAGTAGTTCTAAGTTTTATCTGTATGGTTTGTGTCCAATTGAAGTTTCCCTAGGAGGGAGTGGTGAAACACACTTTCGTTTGGAAGAGGTTGCCAAGCTTTCAAAATACTACGAGTCTCCTGAAATCTCAGCATATGTTTTTTCACCCAATCTTGAAGATACTTGGTGGTAATGAGCAGTACACCAATCCCACTTGGCTCAGCAAATTTCGTTTTTCTAGGTTGAAGCATTCGTTTGCAATAAGAGTTTGAATTTTCAGGTTTCACTCTGTTTTCTCCTACATTGATACATGAATTTGGAACTCTAAATCAAGCACGGTTTGTGCTAGCCCCTTGAAACTTGACACAATGAAGTAGTTCTAAGTTCTATGTGTATGGTTTGTTTCCTCTTTAAGTAGCCCTAGGAGGGAGTGGTGAAACACACTTTCGTTTGAAACCGGTTGCCAAGCTTCCAAAATACTACGAGTGTCCTGAAATCTCAGCATATGTTTTTTCACCCAATCTTGAAGATACTTGGTGAAAATGAGCAGTACACCAATCCCACTGGATTCAGCAAATTTCGTTCTTCTAGGTTGAAGCATTCGTTGGCAGTAAGAGTTTGAATTTTCAGGATTCACTCTGTTTTCTCCTATATTGATAGATGAATTTGGAACTCCAAATCAAACACGGTTTGTGCTAGCCCCTAGAAACTTGACACAATAAAGTAGTTCTAAGTCCTATCTGTATGGTTTTTGTCCAATTGAAGTTTCCCTAGGAGGGAGTAGTGAAACACACTTTCGTTTGGAAGAGGTTGCCAAGCTTCCAAAATACTACGAGTGTCCTGAAATCTCAGCATATGTTTTTTCACCCAATCTTGAAGATACTTGGTGGTAATGAGCAGTACACCAATCCCACTTGACTCAGCAAATTTCGTTCTTCTAGGTTGAAGCATTCGTTTGCTAAGAGTTTGAGTTTTCAGGTTTCACTCTCTTTTCTCATATATTGATACCTGAATTTGGAACTCTAAATCAAGAACGGTTTGTGCTATTCCCTTGAAACTTGACACAATAAAGTAGTTCTAAGTTCCATCTGTATGGTTTGTGTCCAATTGAAGTTTCCCTAGGAGGGAGTGGTGAAACACACTTTCTTTTGGAAGAGGTTGCCAAGCTTCCAAAATACTACGAGTGTCCTGAAATCTCAGCATATGTTTTTTCACCCAATCTTGAAGATACTTGGTGGTAATGAGCAGTACACCAATCCCACTTGGCTCAGCAAATTTCGTTCTTCTAGGTTGAAGCATTCGTTTGCAATAAGAGTTTGAATTTTCAGGTTTCACTCTGTTTTCTCCTATATTGATACATGAATTTGGAACTCTAAATCAAGCACGGTTTGTGCTAGCCCCTTGAAACTTGACACAATAAAGTAGTTCTAAGTTCTATGTGTACGGTTTGTTTCCTCTTGAAGTAGCCCTAAAAGGGAGTGGTGAAACACACTTTCGTTTGAAACGGGTTGCCAAGCTTCCAAAATACTACGAGTGTCCTGAAATCTCAGCATATGTTTTTTCACCCAATCTTGAAGATACTTGGTGGTAATGAGCAGTACACCAATCCCACTTGGCTCAGCAAATTTCGTTCTTCTAGGTTGAAGCATTCGTTTGCAATAAGAGTTTGAATTTTCAGGTTTCACTCTGTTTTCTCCTATATTGATACATGAATTTGGAACTCTAAATCAAGCACGCTTTGTGCTAGCCCCTTGAAACTTGACACAATGAAGTAGTTCTAAGTTCTATCTGTATGGTTTGTTTCCTCTTGAAGTAGCCCTAGTAGGGAGTGGTGAAACACTTTCGTTTGAAACGGGTTGCCAAGCTTCCAAAAAACTACGAGTGTCCTGAAATCTCAGCATATGTTTTTTCACCCAATCTTGAAGATACTTGGTGATAATGAGCAGTACACCAATCCCACTGGGATCAGCAAACTTCGTTCTTCTAGGTTGAAGCATTCATTGGCAGTAAGAGTTTGAATTTTCAGGTTTCACTCTGTTTTCTCCTATATTGATAGATGAATTTGGAACTCCAAATCAAACACGGTTTGTGGTAGCCCCTTAAAACTTGACACAATAAAGTAGTTCTAAGTTCTATCTGTATGGTTTGTGTCCAATTGAAGTTTCCCTAGGAGGGAGTGGTGAAACACACTTTCGTTTGGAAGAGGTTGCCAAGCTTGCAAAATACTACGAGTGTCCTGAAATCTCAGCATATGTTTTTTCACCCAATCTTGAAGATACTTGGTGATAATGAACAGTACACCAATCCCACTGGGTTCAGCAAGTTTCGTTCTTCTAGGTTGAAGCATTCGTTGGCAGTAAGAGTTTGAATTTTCAGGTTTCACTCTGTTTTCTCCTATATTGATAGATGAATTTGGAACTCCAAATCAAACACGGTTTGTGCTAGCCCCTTGAAACTTGACACAATAAAGTAGTTCTAAGTTTTATCTGTATGGTTTGTGTCCAATTGAAGTTTCCCTAGGAGGGAGTGGTGAAACACACTTTCGTTTGGAAGAGGTTGCCAAGCTTTCAAAATACTACGAGTGTCCTGAAATCTCAGCATATGTTTTTTCACCCAATCTTGAAGATACTTGGTGGTAATGAGCAGTACACCAATCCCACTTGGCTCAGCAAATTTCGTTCTTCTAGGTTGAAGCATTCGTTTGCAATAAGAGTTTGAATTTTCAGGTTTCACTCTGTTTTCTCCTACATTGATACATGAATTTGGAACTCTAAATCAAGCACGGTTTGTGCTAGCCACTTGAAACTTGACACAATGAAGTAGTTCTAAGTTCTATGTGTATGGTTTGTTTCCTCTTTAAGTAGCCCTAGGAGGGAGTGGTGAAAGACACTTTCGTTTGAAACCGGTTGCCAAGCTTCCAAAATACTACGAGTGTCCTGAAATCTCAGCATATGTTTTTTCACCCAATCTTGAAGATACTTGGTGAAAATGAGCAGTACACCAATCCCACTGGGTTCAGCAAATTTCGTTCTTCTAGGTTGAAGCATTCGTTGGCAGTAAGAGTTTGAATTTTCAGGATTCACTCTGTTTTCTCCTATATTGATAGATGAATTTGGAACTCCAAATCAAACACGGTTTGTGCTAGCCCCTAGAAACTTGACACAATAAAGTAGTTCTAAGTCCTATCTGTATGGTTTTTGTCCAATTGAAGTTTCCCTAGGAGGGAGTAGTGAAACACACTTTCGTTTGGAAGAGGTTGCCAAGCTTCCAAAATACTACGAGTGTCCTGAAATCTCAGCATATGTTTTTTCACCCAATCTTGAAGATACTTGGTGGTAATGAGCAGTACACCAATCCCACTTGACTCAGCAAATTTCGTTCTTGTAGGTTGAAGCATTCGTTTGCTAAGAGTTTGAGTTTTCAGGTTTCACTCTCTTTTCTCATATATTGATACCTGAATTTGGAACTCTAAATCAAGAACGGTTTGTGCTATTCCCTTGAAACTTGACACAATAAAGTAGTTCTAAGTTCCATCTGTATGGTTTGTGTCCAATTGAAGTTTCCCTAGGAGGGAGTGGTGAAACACACTTTCTTTTGGAAGAGGTTGCCAAGCTTCCAAAATACTACGAGTGTCCTGAAATCTCAGCATATGTTTTTTCACCCAATCTTGAAGATACTTGGTGGTAATGAGCAGTACACCAATCCTACTTGGCTCAGCAAATTTCGTTCTTCTAGGTTGAAGCATTCGTTTGCAATAAGAGTTTGAATTTTCAGGTTTCACTCTGTTTTCTCCTATATTGATACATGAATTTGGAACTCTAAATCAAGCATGGTTTGTGCTAGTCCCTTGAAACTTGACACAATTAAGTAGTTCTAAGTTCTATGTGTACGGTTTGTTTCCTCTTGAAGTAGCCCTAGGAGGGAGTGGTGAAACACACTTTCGTTTGAAACGGGTTGCCAAGCTTCCAAAATACTACGAGTGTCCTGAAATCTCAGCATATGTTTTTTCACCCAATCTTGAAGGTACTTGGTGGTAATGAGCAGTACACCAATCCCACTTGACTCAGCAAATTTCGTTCTTCTAGGTTGAAGCATTCGTTTGCAATAAGAGTTTGAATTTTCAGGTTTCACTCTGTTTTCTCCTATATTGATACATGAATTTGGAACTCTAAATCAAGCACGCTTTGTGCTAGCCCCTTGAAACTTGACACAATGAAGTAGTTCTAAGTTCTATCTGTATGGTTTGTTTCCTCTTGAAGTAGCCCTAGGAGGGAGTGGTGAAACACTTTCGTTTGAAACGGGTTGCCAAGCTTCCAAAAAACTACGAGTGTCCTGAAATCTCAGCATATGTTTTTTCACCCAATATTGAAGATACTTGGTGATAATGAGCAGTACACCAATCCCACTGGGATCAGCAAACTTCGTTCTTCTAGGTTGAAGCATTCGTTGGCAGTAAGAGTTTGAATTTTCAGGTTTCACTCTGTTTTCTCCTATATTGATAGATGAATTTGGAACTCCAAATCAAACACGGTTTGTGCTAGCCCCTTGAAACTGGACACAATAAAGTAGTTCTAAGTTCTATCTGTATGGTTTGTGTCCAATTGAAGATTCCCTAGGAGGGAGTGGTGAAACACACTTTCGTTTTAAGAGGTTGCCAAGCTTGCAAAATACTACGAGTGTCCTGAAATCTCAGCATATGTTTTTTCACCCAATCTTGAAGATACTTGGTGATAATGAGCAGTACACCAATCCCACTGGGTTCAGCAAATTTCGTTCTTCTAGGTTGAAGCATTCGTTGGCAGTAAGAGTTTGAATTTTCAGGTTTCACTCTGTTTTCTCCTATATTGATAGATGAATTTGGAACTCCAAATCAAACACGGTTTGTGCTAGCCCCTTGAAACTTGACACAATAAAGTAGTTCTAAGTTCTATCTGTATGGTTTCTGTCCAATTGAAGTTTCCATAGGAGGGAGTGGTGAAACACACTTTCGTTTGGAAGAGGTTGCCAAGCTTCCAAAATACTACGAGTGTCCTGAAATCTCAGCATATGTTTTTTCACCCAATCTTGAAGATACTTGGTGATAATGAGCAGTACACCAATCCCACTGGGTTCAGCAAATTTCTTTCTTCTAGGTTGAAGCATTCGTTGGCAGTAAGAGTTTGAATTTTCAGGTTTCACTCTGTTTTCTCCTATATTGATAGATGAATTTGGAACTCCAAATCAAACACGGTTTGGGCTAGCCCCTTGAAACTTGACACAATAAAGTAGTTCTAAGTTCTATCTGTATGGTTTGTGTCCAATTGAAGTTTCCCTAGGAGGGAGTGGTGAAAGACACTTTCGTTTGGAAGAGGTTGCCAAGCTTCCAAAATACTACGAGTGTCCTGAAATCTCAGCATATGTTTTTTCACCCAATCTTGAAGATACTTGGTGGTAATGAGCAGTACACTAATCCCACTTGGCTCAGCAAATTTCGTTCTTCTAGGTTGAAGCATTTGTTTGCTAAGAGTTTGAGTTTTCAGGTTTCACTCTGTTTTCTCCTATACTGATACATGAATTTGGAACTCTAAATCAAGAACGGTTTGTGCTAGCCCCTTGAAACTTGACACAATAAAGTAGTTCTAAGTTCTATCTGTATGGTTTGTGTCCAAGTGAAGTTTCCCTAGGAGGGAGTGGTGAAACACACTTTCTTTTGGAAGAGGTTGCCAAGCTTCCAAAATACTACGAGTGTCCTGAAATCTCAGCATATGTTTTTTCACCCAATCTTGAAGATACTTGGTGGTAATGAGCAGTACACCAATCCCACTTGGCTCAGCAAATTTCGTTCTTCTAGGTTGAAGCATTCGTTTGCAATAAGAGTTTGAATTTTCAGGTTTCACTCTGTTTTCTCCTATATTGATACATGAATTTGGAACTCTAAATCAAGCACGGTTTGTGCTAGCCCCTTGAAACTTGACACAATGAAGTAGTTCTACGTTCTATCTGTATGGTTTGTTTCCTCTTGAAGTAGCCCTAGGAGGGAGTTGTGAAACACACTTTCGTTTGAAATGGGTTGCCAAGCTTCCAAAAATCTACGAGTGTCCTGAAATCTCAGCATATGTTTTTTCACCCAATCTTGAAGATACTTGGTGATAATGAGCAGTACACCAATCCCACTGGATTCAGCAAATTTCGTTCTTCTAGGTTGAAGCATTCGTTGGCAGTAAGAGTTTGAATTTTCAGGATTCACTCTGTTTTCTCCTATATTGATAGATGAATTTGGAACTCCAAATCAAACACGGTTTGTGCTAGCCCCTAGAAACTTGACACAATAAAGTAGTTCTAAGTCCTATCTGTATGGTTTTTGTCCAATTGAAGTTTCCCTAGGAGGGAGTAGTGAAACACACTTTCGTTTGGAAGAGGTTGCCAAGCTTCCAAAATACTACGAGTGTCCTGAAATCTCAGCATATGTTTTTTCACCCAATCTTGAAGATACTTGGTGGTAATGAGCAGTACACCAATCCCACTTGACTCAGCAAATTTCGTTCTTGTAGGTTGAAGCATTCGTTTGCTAAGAGTTTGAGTTTTCAGGTTTCACTCTCTTTTCTCATATATTGATACCTGAATTTGGAACTCTAAATCAAGAACGGTTTGTGCTATTCCCTTGAAACTTGACACAATAAAGTAGTTCTAAGTTCCATCTGTATGGTTTGTGTCCAATTGAAGTTTCCCTAGGAGGGAGTGGTGAAACACACTTTCTTTTGGAAGAGGTTGCCAAGCTTCCAAAATACTACGAGTGTCCTGAAATCTCAGCATATGTTTTTTCACCCAATCTTGAAGATACTTGGTGGTAATGAGCAGTACACCAATCCTACTTGGCTCAGCAAATTTCGTTCTTCTAGGTTGAAGCATTCGTTTGCAATAAGAGTTTGAATTTTCAGGTTTCACTCTGTTTTCTCCTATATTGATACATGAATTTGGAACTCTAAATCAAGCATGGTTTGTGCTAGTCCCTTGAAACTTGACACAATTAAGTAGTTCTAAGTTCTATGTGTACGGTTTGTTTCCTCTTGAAGTAGCCCTAGGAGGGAGTGGTGAAACACACTTTCGTTTGAAACGGGTTGCCAAGCTTCCAAAATACTACGAGTGTCCTGAAATCTCAGCATATGTTTTTTCACCCAATCTTGAAGGTACTTGGTGGTAATGAGCAGTACACCAATCCCACTTGACTCAGCAAATTTCGTTCTTCTAGGTTGAAGCATTCGTTTGCAATAAGAGTTTGAATTTTCAGGTTTCACTCTGTTTTCTCCTATATTGATACATGAATTTGGAACTCTAAATCAAGCACGCTTTGTGCTAGCCCCTTGAAACTTGACACAATGAAGTAGTTCTAAGTTCTATCTGTATGGTTTGTTTCCTCTTGAAGTAGCCCTAGGAGGGAGTGGTGAAACACTTTCGTTTGAAACGGGTTGCCAAGCTTCCAAAAAACTACGAGTGTCCTGAAATCTCAGCATATGTTTTTTCACCCAATATTGAAGATACTTGGTGATAATGAGCAGTACACCAATCCCACTGGGATCAGCAAACTTCGTTCTTCTAGGTTGAAGCATTCGTTGGCAGTAAGAGTTTGAATTTTCAGGTTTCACTCTGTTTTCTCCTATATTGATAGATGAATTTGGAACTCCAAATCAAACACGGTTTGTGCTAGCCCCTTGAAACTGGACACAATAAAGTAGTTCTAAGTTCTATCTGTATGGTTTGTGTCCAATTGAAGATTCCCTAGGAGGGAGTGGTGAAACACACTTTCGTTTTAAGAGGTTGCCAAGCTTGCAAAATACTACGAGTGTCCTGAAATCTCAGCATATGTTTTTTCACCCAATCTTGAAGATACTTGGTGATAATGAGCAGTACACCAATCCCACTGGGTTCAGCAAATTTCGTTCTTCTAGGTTGAAGCATTCGTTGGCAGTAAGAGTTTGAATTTTCAGGTTTCACTCTGTTTTCTCCTATATTGATAGATGAATTTGGAACTCCAAATCAAACACGGTTTGTGCTAGCCCCTTGAAACTTGACACAATAAAGTAGTTCTAAGTTCTATCTGTATGGTTTCTGTCCAATTGAAGTTTCCATAGGAGGGAGTGGTGAAACACACTTTCGTTTGGAAGAGGTTGCCAAGCTTCCAAAATACTACGAGTGTCCTGAAATCTCAGCATATGTTTTTTCACCCAATCTTGAAGATACTTGGTGATAATGAGCAGTACACCAATCCCACTGGGTTCAGCAAATTTCTTTCTTCTAGGTTGAAGCATTCGTTGGCAGTAAGAGTTTGAATTTTCAGGTTTCACTCTGTTTTCTCCTATATTGATAGATGAATTTGGAACTCCAAATCAAACACGGTTTGGGCTAGCCCCTTGAAACTTGACACAATAAAGTAGTTCTAAGTTCTATCTGTATGGTTTGTGTCCAATTGAAGTTTCCCTAGGAGGGAGTGGTGAAAGACACTTTCGTTTGGAAGAGGTTGCCAAGCTTCCAAAATACTACGAGTGTCCTGAAATCTCAGCATATGTTTTTTCACCCAATCTTGAAGATACTTGGTGGTAATGAGCAGTACACTAATCCCACTTGGCTCAGCAAATTTCGTTCTTCTAGGTTGAAGCATTTGTTTGCTAAGAGTTTGAGTTTTCAGGTTTCACTCTGTTTTCTCCTATACTGATACATGAATTTGGAACTCTAAATCAAGAACGGTTTGTGCTAGCCCCTTGAAACTTGACACAATAAAGTAGTTCTAAGTTCTATCTGTATGGTTTGTGTCCAAGTGAAGTTTCCCTAGGAGGGAGTGGTGAAACACACTTTCTTTTGGAAGAGGTTGCCAAGCTTCCAAAATACTACGAGTGTCCTGAAATCTCAGCATATGTTTTTTCACCCAATCTTGAAGATACTTGGTGGTAATGAGCAGTACACCAATCCCACTTGGCTCAGCAAATTTCGTTCTTCTAGGTTGAAGCATTCGTTTGCAATAAGAGTTTGAATTTTCAGGTTTCACTCTGTTTTCTCCTATATTGATACATGAATTTGGAACTCTAAATCAAGCACGGTTTGTGCTAGCCCCTTGAAACTTGACACAATGAAGTAGTTCTACGTTCTATCTGTATGGTTTGTTTCCTCTTGAAGTAGCCCTAGGAGGGAGTTGTGAAACACACTTTCGTTTGAAATGGGTTGCCAAGCTTCCAAAAATCTACGAGTGTCCTGAAATCTCAGCATATGTTTTTTCACCCAATCTTGAAGATACTTGGTGATAATGAGCAGTACACCAATCCCACTGGATTCAGCAAATTTCGTTCTTCTAGGTTGAAGCATTCGTTGGCAGTAAGAGTTTGAATTTTCAGGATTCACTCTGTTTTCTCCTATATTGATAGATGAATTTGGAACTCCAAATCAAACACGGTTTGTGCTAGCCCCTAGAAACTTGACACAATAAAGTAGTTCTAAGTCCTATCTGTATGGTTTTTGTCCAATTGAAGTTTCCCTAGGAGGGAGTAGTGAAACACACTTTCGTTTGGAAGAGGTTGCCAAGCTTCCAAAATACTACGAGTGTCCTGAAATCTCAGCATATGTTTTTTCACCCAATCTTGAAGATACTTGGTGGTAATGAGCAGTACACCAATCCCACTTGACTCAGCAAATTTCGTTCTTCTAGGTTGAAGCATTCGTTTGCTAAGAGTTTGAGTTTTCAGGTTTCACTCTCTTTTCTCATATATTGATACCTGAATTTGGAACTCTAAATCAAGAACGGTTTGTGCTATTCCCTTGAAACTTGACACAATAAAGTAGTTCTAAGTTCCATCTGTATGGTTTGTGTCCAATTGAAGTTTCCCTAGGAGGGAGTGGTGAAACACACTTTCTTTTGGAAGAGGTTGCCAAGCTTCCAAAATACTACGAGTGTCCTGAAATCTCAGCATATGTTTTTTCACCCAATCTTGAAGATACTTGGTGGTAATGAGCAGTACACCAATCCCACTTGGCTCAGCAAATTTCGTTCTTCTAGGTTGAAGCATTCGTTTGCAATAAGAGTTTGAATTTTCAGGTTTCACTCTGTTTTCTCCTATATTGATACATGAATTTGGAACTCTAAATCAAGCACGGTTTGTGCTAGCCCCTTGAAACTTGACACAATAAAGTAGTTCTAAGTTCTATGTGTACGGTTTGTTTCCTCTTGAAGTAGCCCTAAAAGGGAGTGGTGAAACACACTTTCGTTTGAAACGGGTTGCCAAGCTTCCAAAATACTACGAGTGTCCTGAAATCTCAGCATATGTTTTTTCACCCAATCTTGAAGATACTTGGTGGTAATGAGCAGTACACCAATCCCACTTGGCTCAGCAAATTTCGTTCTTCTAGGTTGAAGCATTCGTTTGCAATAAGAGTTTGAATTTTCAGGTTTCACTCTGTTTTCTCCTATATTGATACATGAATTTGGAACTCTAAATCAAGCACGCTTTGTGCTAGCCCCTTGAAACTTGACACAATGAAGTAGTTCTAAGTTCTATCTGTATGGTTTGTTTCCTCTTGAAGTAGCCCTAGGAGGGAGTGGTGAAACACTTTCGTTTGAAACGGGTTGCCAAGCTTCCAAAAAACTACGAGTGTCCTGAAATCTCAGCATATGTTTTTTCACCCAATCTTGAAGATACTTGGTGATAATGAGCAGTACACCAATCCCACTGGGATCAGCAAACTTCGTTCTTCTAGGTTGAAGCATTCATTGGCAGTAAGAGTTTGAATTTTCAGGTTTCACTCTGTTTTCTCCTATATTGATAGATGAATTTGGAACTCCAAATCAAACACGGTTTGTGGTAGCCCCTTAAAACTTGACACAATAAAGTAGTTCTAAGTTCTATCTGTATGGTTTGTGTCCAATTGAAGTTTCCCTAGGAGGGAGTGGTGAAACACACTTTCGTTTGGAAGAGGTTGCCAAGCTTGCAAAATACTACGAGTGTCCTGAAATCTCAGCATATGTTTTTTCACCCAATCTTGAAGATACTTGGTGATAATGAACAGTACACCAATCCCACTGGGTTCAGCAAGTTTCGTTCTTCTAGGTTGAAGCATTCGTTGGCAGTAAGAGTTTGAATTTTCAGGTTTCACTCTGTTTTCTCCTATATTGATAGATGAATTTGGAACTCCAAATCAAACACGGTTTGTGCTAGCCCCTTGAAACTTGACACAATAAAGTAGTTCTAAGTTTTATCTGTATGGTTTGTGTCCAATTGAAGTTTCCCTAGGAGGGAGTGGTGAAACACACTTTCGTTTGGAAGAGGTTGCCAAGCTTTCAAAATACTACGAGTGTCCTGAAATCTCAGCATATGTTTTTTCACCCAATCTTGAAGATACTTGGTGGTAATGAGCAGTACACCAATCCCACTTGGCTCAGCAAATTTCGTTCTTCTAGGTTGAAGCATTCGTTTGCAATAAGAGTTTGAATTTTCAGGTTTCACTCTGTTTTCTCCTACATTGATACATGAATTTGGAACTCTAAATCAAGCACGGTTTGTGCTAGCCCCTTGAAACTTGACACAATGAAGTAGTTCTAAGTTCTATGTGTATGGTTTGTTTCCTCTTTAAGTAGCCCTAGGAGGGAGTGGTGAAACACACTTTCGTTTGAAACCGGTTGCCAAGCTTCCAAAATACTACGAGTGTCCTGAAATCTCAGCATATGTTTTTTCACCCAATCTTGAAGATACTTGGTGAAAATGAGCAGTACACCAATCCCACTGGGTTCAGCAAATTTCGTTCTTCTAGGTTGAAGCATTCGTTGGCAGTAAGAGTTTGAATTTTCAGGATTCACTCTGTTTTCTCCTATATTGATAGATGAATTTGGAACTCCAAATCAAACACGGTTTGTGCTAGCCCCTAGAAACTTGACACAATAAAGTAGTTCTAAGTCCTATCTGTATGGTTTTTGTCCAATTGAAGTTTCCCTAGGAGGGAGTAGTGAAACACACTTTCGTTTGGAAGAGGTTGCCAAGCTTCCAAAATACTACGAGTGTCCTGAAATCTCAGCATATGTTTTTTCACCCAATCTTGAAGATACTTGGTGGTAATGAGCAGTACACCAATCCCACTTGACTCAGCAAATTTCGTTCTTCTAGGTTGAAGCATTCGTTTGCTAAGAGTTTGAGTTTTCAGGTTTCACTCTCTTTTCTCATATATTGATACCTGAATTTGGAACTCTAAATCAAGAACGGTTTGTGCTATTCCCTTGAAACTTGACACAATAAAGTAGTTCTAAGTTCCATCTGTATGGTTTGTGTCCAATTGAAGTTTCCCTAGGAGGGAGTGGTGAAACACACTTTCTTTTGGAAGAGGTTGCCAAGCTTCCAAAATACTACGAGTGTCCTGAAATCTCAGCATATGTTTTTTCACCCAATCTTGAAGATACTTGGTGGTAATGAGCAGTACACCAATCCCACTTGGCTCAGCAAATTTCGTTCTTCTAGGTTGAAGCATTCGTTTGCAATAAGAGTTTGAATTTTCAGGTTTCACTCTGTTTTCTCCTATATTGATACATGAATTTGGAACTCTAAATCAAGCATGGTTTGTGCTAGTCCCTTGAAACTTGACACAATTAAGTAGTTCTAAGTTCTATGTGTACGGTTTGTTTCCTCTTGAAGTAGCCCTAGGAGGGAGTGGTGAAACACACTTTCGTTTGAAACGGGTTGCCAAGCTTCCAAAATACTACGAGTGTCCTGAAATCTCAGCATATGTTTTTTCACCCAATCTTGAAGAAACTTGGTGGTAATGAGCAGTACACCAATCCCACTTGACTCAGCAAATTTCGTTCTTCTAGGTTGAAGCATTCGTTTGCAATAAGAGTTTGAATTTTCAGGTTTCACTCTGTTTTCTCCTATATTGATACATGAATTTGGAACTCTAAATCAAGCACGCTTTGTGCTAGCCCCTTGAAACTTGACACAATGAAGTAGTTCTAAGTTCTATCTGTATGGTTTGTTTCCTCTTGAAGTAGCCCTAGGAGGGAGTGGTGAAACACTTTCGTTGAAACGGGTTGCCAAGCTTCCAAAAAACTACGAGTGTCCTGAAATCTCAGCATATGTTTTTTCACCCAATATTGAAGATACTTGGTGATAATGAGCAGTACACCAATCCCACTGGGATCAGCAAACTTCGTTCTTCTAGGTTGAAGCATTCGTTGGCAGTAAGAGTTTGAATTTTCAGGTTTCACTCTGTTTTCTCCTATATTGATAGATGAATTTGGAACTCCAAATCAAACACGGTTTGTGCTAGCCCCTTGAAACTGGACACAATAAAGTAGTTCTAAGTTCTATCTGTATGGTTTGTGTCCAATTGAAGATTCCCTAGGAGGGAGTGGTGAAACACACTTTCGTTTTAAGAGGTTGCCAAGCTTGCAAAATACTACGAGTGTCCTGAAATCTCAGCATATGTTTTTTCACCCAATCTTGAAGATACTTGGTGATAATGAGCAGTACACCAATCCCACTGGGTTCAGCAAATTTCTTTCTTCTAGGTTGAAGCATTCGTTGGCAGTAAGAGTTTGAATTTTCAGGTTTCACTCTGTTTTCTCCTATATTGATAGATGAATTTGGAACTCCAAATCAAACACGGTTTGGGCTAGCCCCTTGAAACTTGACACAATAAAGTAGTTCTAAGTTCTATCTGTATGGTTTGTGTCCAATTGAAGTTTCCCTAGGAGGGAGTGGTGAAAGACACTTTCGTTTGGAAGAGGTTGCCAAGCTTCCAAAATACTACGAGTTTCCTGAAATCTCAGCATATGTTTTTTCACCCAATCTTGAAGATACTTGGTGGTAATGAGCAGTACACTAATCCCACTTGGCTCAGCAAATTTCGTTCTTCTAGGTTGAAGCATTTGTTTGCTAAGAGTTTGAGTTTTCAGGTTTCACTCTGTTTTCTCCTATACTGATACATGAATTTGGAACTCTAAATCAAGAACGGTTTGTGCTAGCCCCTTGAAACTTGACACAATAAAGTAGTTCTAAGTTCTATCTGTATGGTTTGTGTCCAAGTGAAGTTTCCCTAGGAGGGAGTGGTGAAACACACTTTCTTTTGGAAGAGGTTGCCAAGCTTCCAAAATACTACGAGTGTCCTGAAATCTCAGCATATGTTTTTTCACCCAATCTTGAAGATACTTGGTGGTAATGAGCAGTACACCAATCCCACTTGGCTCAGCAAATTTCGTTCTTCTAGGTTGAAGCATTCGTTTGCAATAAGAGTTTGAATTTTCAGGTTTCACTCTGTTTTCTCCTATATTGATACATGAATTTGGAACTCTAAATCAAGCACGGTTTGTGCTAGCCCCTTGAAACTTGACACAATGAAGTAGTTCTAAGTTCTATCTGTATGGTTTGTTTCCTCTTGAAGTAGCCCTAGGAGGGAGTTGTGAAACACACTTTCGTTTGAAATGGGTTGCCAAGCTTCCAAAAATCTACGAGTGTCCTGAAATCTCAGCATATGTTTTTTCACCCAATCTTGAAGATACTTGGTGATAATGAGCAGTACACCAATCCCACTGGGTTCAGCAAATTTCGTTCTTCTAGGTTGAAGCATTCGTTGGCAGTAAGAGTTTGAATTTTCAGGTTTCACTCTGTTTTCTCCTATATTGATAGATGAATTTGGAACTCCAAATCAAACACGGTTTGTGCTAGCCCCTTGAAACTGGACACAATAAAGTAGTTCTAAGTTCTATCTGTATGGTTTGTGTCCAATTGAAGTTTCCCTAGGAGGGAGTGGTGAAACACACTTTCGTTTGGAAGAGGTTGCCAAGCTTCCATAATACTACGAGTGTCCTGAAATCTCAGCATAAGTTTTTTCACCCAATCTTGAAGATACTTGGTGGTAATGAGCAGTACACCAATCCCACTTGGCTCAGCAAATTTCGTTCTTCTAGGTTGAAGCATTCGTTTGCAATAAGAGTTTGAATTTTCAGGTTTCACTCTGTTTTCTCCTATATTGATACATGAATTTGGAACTCTAAATCAAGCACGGTTTGTGCTAGCCCCTTGAAACTTGACACAATAAAGTAGTTCTAAGTTCTATGTGTACGGTTTGTTTCCTCTTGAAGTAGCCCTAAAAGGGAGTGGTGAAACACACTTTCGTTTGAAACGGGTTGCCAAGCTTCCAAAATACTACGAGTGTCCTGAAATCTCAGCATATGTTTTTTCACCCAATCTTGAAGATACTTGGTGGTAATGAGCAGTACACCAATCCCACTTGGCTCAGCAAATTTCGTTCTTCTAGGTTGAAGCATTCGTTTGCAATAAGAGTTTGAATTTTCAGGTTTCACTCTGTTTTCTCCTATATTGATACATGAATTTGGAACTCTAAATCAAGCACGCTTTGTGCTAGCCCCTTGAAACTTGACACAATGAAGTAGTTCTAAGTTCTATCTGTATGGTTTGTTTCCTCTTGAAGTAGCCCTAGGAGGGAGTGGTGAAACACTTTCGTTTGAAACGGGTTGCCAAGCTTCCAAAAAACTACGAGTGTCCTGAAATCTCAGCATATGTTTTTTCACCCAATCTTGAAGATACTTGGTGATAATGAGCAGTACACCAATCCCACTGGGATCAGCAAACTTCGTTCTTCTAGGTTGAAGCATTCATTGGCAGTAAGAGTTTGAATTTTCAGGTTTCACTCTGTTTTCTCCTATATTGATAGATGAATTTGGAACTCCAAATCAAACACGGTTTGTGGTAGCCCCTTAAAACTTGACACAATAAAGTAGTTCTAAGTTCTATCTGTATGGTTTGTGTCCAATTGAAGTTTCCCTAGGAGGGAGTGGTGAAACACATTTTCGTTTGGAAAAGGTTGCCAAGCTTGCAAAATACTACGAGTGTCCTGAAATCTCAGCATATGTTTTTTCACCCAATCTTGAAGATACTTGGTGATAATGAACAGTACACCAATCCCACTGGGTTCAGCAAGTTTCGTTCTTCTAGGTTGAAGCATTCGTTGGC